>NC_066525.1:967500-1032500 GCF_024679095.1 Eriocheir sinensis
GGTAGTTTGACCCTTCTTCTGTACCATGAATGTGAAAAATCACTCATGAGAACCCGACTGATCCCCTTTTTGCCCCTTGAAAGCAGTTGTTGTGAGCGTTGGAAGCGTCTGAGAGTTCCAACCCTGGTCTTGTGTGTGTGTAGGTGTTCCTGTGTGCGTTTCTCTCCGTGTGTGTCCTTGTGGCTGCGTGTGTGTCCCCGAGTGTTGTGGTGTGAAGATATCGCGGCCGTAACTCACCCCGGACAGATTATACGGGCCGTAGACTGGCCGGCTGGTTAGTTAGTCGGGCGATATTTACAACCGGCGTATAATGCTTCCATTGTTCCCTGGGCGCGCTTGCCGGAAACACACGAGCCGCGAGCTGCAGGGTGACGCTAGTTCTTCATTGGAAGTTATTAGTGAAGACTGGTCGGTGGGGGGTCGGACAAGGCGCGTTGGTAGGTGGTCGACGGTGGGTGGGTTGGCGGCGGGGAGAACGAGGAAGAGGAAGACAGTAAAGGACGCAGGAGAAGGCCATTGAAGGAGGAGGGTTGAGAAAGGAAAAAGATATACAAGGAGGCACTGGTAGTAGGTTTGCAGTGCCGAGAGAGAGAATGAGAAAGGCCAGGACTTGGGAGGAGGAAGAAGAGGGATGGAGTATGATAGATATAAAGGAGAGGAAGAATGGTAGTAGGGTCATAGCGGATTGAAACAGAAAGAAGGAGGTGTGGAAGGAACAGAGATGGGATGATTTTAATAGTAAAGGAGAGAGTGTATGATAAAGACTGGTCGATAGAAAGAAAGAGACGAGAAAAGGAATGAGGGAAGGGTTATGGCGGATTAGGAGGAAGGTGAAAAGAACAAAGAATAGATGATTTTAACGATAGCAGAGTAAGTGTATAATATATGTTACCGATGACAAGACAGAGATAAAGAAACAAGAGACATAAGATATACTGCAGCATCCATGAAAGCGTATAACCAAAAAGAGAAGAAGGAGGAGGAGGAGGAGGAGCAATATAACCTGGGCTGACTCTGGGCCAAACATTCACTCACCAGTAATCATCGAGAGCTTTGTTTTCGTGGCAGCTTCTCCTGGGGGTGTCATTAGTGTAACCAGAGAAGGGGAGAGAGAGGGAGAGGAGGCTGGGGGTAAGGTGCAGTGAGGCATGAGAAGGTAGTGGTGGTGGTGGTGGTGGTGGGTATGTCTCAGAGGGAGTGTGGATGAGAAAGACCAATAGTAAAGACGAGAGAGAGAGAGAGAGAGAGAGAGAGAGAGAGAGAGAGAGAGAGAGAGAGAGAGAGAGAGAGAGAGAGAGAGAGAGAGAGAGAGAGAGAGAGAGAGAGAGAGAGAGAGAGAGAGAGAGAGAGAGAGAGAGAGAGAGAGAGAGAGAGAGAGAGAGAGAGAAATGGAAGCGACAGAGGCAGAGCAGATGAAAGCACCTCGGTATTCAGTTTACTCCTGACGCAACAAAATGACGGTCGATTCGAATTTTATTGTTGATGGCGTTCTCATTTACTACTTCTAAGGGCAGATTGTTCCAGTGGCGGATGACTCAGTCTGAAAAGAAACTGCCAATGTCTGTACTACATCGCCTTGCTAGAATGTGTAAACCGTTATTTCTTGTTATTTTTCAGGTACTTAAAGACTTGAATCATATCCCCTCATAGGCGTCTTTTCTCAAGGGGAGGAATGGACCCTGACTCAGGAATGGAGGGACTTGAAGGAGGAAGAAAGAACAGCCAAGGAAGAGTCCAGGATCATTATCATTGCTGTGGCCGTGAAATACAATGTGTCACTCGGCCGGCCTGACGCACGCGGCGGGGCTGAGGCTGGCCCAGGGAGGGACGGGTGCTGTAACGTAACTCACCACAGGTAGTCCAGGCATCCAGACGTCCTCCCATTAGTGACGCCTCGCTCCCTAAGGCTTGGCGAACCGCAGGAACGTTCAGCCCGGCACTGATTTTGGTTTCCTAATAAAAGAGGCAACAAGAAATGGCGAAGGAGAAAATAATAGTTGCTCTTTTGTTCCCTCTTAAAGAATTTCATGACACTACAAGAAAAAGTGTCTAGATAATGACTTTGGAATGTTCGGATTAACTCAAATTTTGGTTTCCTAATAAAAGAGGCAGAAGAAAATAATGGGGAAGTAGAAAATGATAGTTGCTTTTTGTTCCCTCTTAAAGAATTTCACGACACTAAAAGAAAAAGTGTCTAGATAATGACTTTGGAACGTTTGGCCCAACATAGATTTTGGTTCCCTAATAGAAGGCCTTGAAGAAGCTCAGGAAGGAAAAATTAGTTGTTGCTTTTTGTTCCCTCTCAACTGAAAACTACACGACAGTCTTGATAATCATTTTGTAACAAGAGAATCACCTCGACAGGCTTGTCCTCATCACATATTTTGATCGAACTCGCGAAGAGGAAAAAAATACTTGCTGGATGTTCCCTCTAGACAAAAGACTGCACGACTCCTAATTAAAATGTGTCTGGCCCAATAATTTTATATTAAGAAAATCACCTGAGCATTATAACCTTTGCTACAGATTATTATATTGAGCTACGAGAGAGGCAAGGAAAAAAGGTCGCTGTGGTTTGTCGTGGTAAGTAAGTAGGCGAGCTCTGTTTCTACTCTTCGCCTGACTCACAGTTCCAAAGTAATCATCGTCAATCATCAACCAACATCCTCACCCGCTGTTTTATGGTCCGTCATGCCCTTCAGTGGACCCCAGCAGCCCCGGGGACCCGCGTGCCTGCACTTAATCGGCGTCTCTCTAGCTGGAAACAGGTGATGCGGCCCTTTGTCACTAGTCGGCGGTCCGTACGATGAGCGTCAAGCGAAATCCCTCAAACAAAACATTAGTAGAAGTTGCAGTAGGGGATACAGAACTCAGCGCTGATGTCAAGCCAGGGAGCAAGAGATGGAGTGCGCCGGTGTTCATGAGTCGGCCCTATGTCACAAGTCAGCGGTTCCAGGGTGATGAGCGTCAAGCGAAATCCCCCCCAAAAAACATTAGTAGAAGGAACAGACCGGGGATACAGAGGACAGCGCTGATGCCGGGCCGAGGAGCGAGAAGTGAAGTCTATCGGGGCTCATTAGTGGCTCAGAAGACACGAATGGCGCCAAGCATGATGGGTTGACAGCGCTGACAGTGGCGGTACTCGGACCATAGCCTCTCATGACACCCGCCGCAGACCCTCACTCACCTCAGCCGCTGGAGACCATCATTTGACTCACAGCGGCACGAACAGACCCAGCAGGAGGACGGCAGGACTGGTGGCGGGCTATACATTCGGTCCTTCTGGCGGTGGTGTAGTGAATCAGTTGTAGCAATGAAGATAATGGACGTAGACGCAGAGCAGGACTTCCTTGGCACTTGACGCGTCCCTTGATCGTAATGTTGCAAGATATATTGATGCAGCGAGGGATAAGCGTCGCAGAGGTAGATGAGGCACAAAGTGACGGCCCTGCATGTCGCCGGAGACAGATCGAGGCCCAGCACGGACGCCCCCGCCGCTGACAAGCATTGAATCCATCGGCGAGACCTTCCCCGGGGCGGCCTGACACGCTCGACTGCCCCAGCCTGCTAATCGGCGCACTATGTATATAATTTTCTCCCCCATCAGCAGCATAATTGCCTAACAATCGCTGTAATGAGGGAACGATCCGGGGCGCTGCACTTTGCACGAGAGCCGATAAAAGATTCCTTCCAGTTGATGAGAGAACAACATTTCTGCTAATTCGCTCCACACCAGTAACTTTTGACCCGGCCAGGGGCAGCCCCGAGGCGAGGGCCGCCGCCGGGCACAACGGAGGCTCTGATCCCATGTCAGATCGTCAGTGCCACGCCACCTGCTAGGCCGGGACACCTCGGGCCGCGCTGGGGACGCCATCACTCGTCAGGGAGGAGAGCCTTGAGCTGCCGTGGCCCAGGCTGAGTGGCTTGAGTGAGCTGCCGATGCCGCCGTCCATCGGTCAGCGACAGGCAGACACACGGCTAATTGGCGCCATTTATCACGCTGGCTGCCGTCCACTGATACAGGATCTATCAAGAGGCCACGTATTTATCTTTATATCCATCTGTACGTTGCCTTGCTGGGTAAACACACACGCACACACAGAGTGGCGGCCAGGGCAGGCAGTGCGTGGTGGCGGCGGCGATCCATCAAGCTCCTGGCAACAGCGTGCCGGGGATCACAAGCTTGGCAGCTCCGGCCTCTCGCCAAGACCCTGGTGGGGAGGCCGCGAGGGAGAGGAGGCTTACAGGCGGCGAGAGGCTGAGACATGGGAAAAAGAGCGGTGAAAACTCAAATAATCACCCGAAGAACCTTACTAATACTTGATAGATAGATAACCAGGTAGATAAATACACAAATAGATAATAATACAGCCAGGTAGATTGATAGGTATAAGTCGGTAGGCAGGTATCTATTAACACCTAAGAAAAACCCGCCAAGACAGACCACAGCAACAAGCAGCAGTAGGCTCAACAAAGCAGATGGTGAGGAAGGCAGAAAGCAGGGCACCAAGCATGACCCAGCAGGCGAGATAACGTCACCATCCATCACCACCACCACCACCAGCCTCACTTATAGACTCCCGCGGCGAGGTGGTGATGGTGGTGGTGGTGATTAAGGTGGAGATGAAGGATGCTGTAGATGCTGGGGTATCTCTCTCTCTCTCTCTCACCCTCTCCCTCTCCCTCAAGCAGTAATTGTTATCGGGCGTGGCAGCGGTGACCCGATTGCCGATAACGGATTAGTAGCGGCGCAAGGGAGTAATTAAAGCGTCTGAGGGAGCCTTGATAGTGGAGTAATGAGACTGGATCGCTCCTAATGATAAAAATTGTGGTGTTTGATTCTCTTGATACTGCCGCTACTGGTGACAAGGGTGGGGAGGAAGGGAAGGGGTGATTGCCGTGTGGGTGGAGGGTGGTTGAGCGGTGAGGTGGTGTGGGTGAGGCTGCCAGGGGTGAAGAGAGGGGTGACTGTAGTGTATGAGAGGGGTGAGGGAGGGAGGGAAATGGGTGGTCGTCGTCGTAGTAGTAGTAATAGTAGTAGTAGTAGTAGTAGTAGTAGTAGTAGTAGTAGTAGTAGTAGTAGTAGTGTCATATTTATTGTTTTATTATAATTATTTCCATTAGTAGTATTTTGATCATTAAAGTTAAATGGCCGAATGCAATAAGAATTTCCCTTCATTTTCGTCAACATTCTTCAAGTCCTTCAAATTTCAGATCATTACAGTTCCTCATTTTCGTCAACATTCTTCAAGTCCTTCAAGTTTCGGATCTGATTTCAGTTCCTCATTTTCGTCAACAACATTCTTCAAGTCTCCCCTAACGCGACCTTGATCCCTTTGTCGCCAGTCACACCTTGATCACCTCAGACACATATTATACCCCTTCTCGTCCCTCTCCCCTTCCCGTCCTTGTTACTGGGCCCCTTCACTTCCCTTCCCCCTTACCGCTTCTCCTCTCTTGCCTTCCTCTCTTCTGTCTTAACTCTCTTTCCATACCTTTTTATTATTCTCCTCTCCTCGTTCTCTTTTACTTTCCTTTCCTACCTCTCTTCTGCTCCTCTACCCTTCCATCTCAATTTCTTCTCCTCTTTCTTATCTCCATCCCGCTCCCCTTCCTCCTCCTCCTCATCCTCCTTCTCCTCCTCCCTTCCCCACGGTCAGCTTACCTTGTCAATGCGATACCTGGGCGGCGATTTACTTGTCAATCAGCGTGACACCTGCACCCACCTGATCTAAGCGACCATCGGCATCACTTTCACCTAGCCACTAACGAGCCGGTGACACACACACACACACACACAGACAGAGAGAGAGAGAGAGAGAGAGAGAGAGAGAGAGAGAGAGAGAGAGAGAGAGAGAGAGAGAGAGAGAGAGAGAGAGAGAGAGAGAGAGAGAGAGAGAGAGAGAGAGAGAGAGAGAGAGAGAGAGAGAGAGAGAGAGAGAGAGAGAGAGAGATGCGCGCAAAAACTTATGATGCTAGAAATGATATCACTTATTTTAGCGCCAAACATACCCTTCGTCCACACTCGTCTGATCTTAATACATCTAAATCTTCACTTCCCGGGTGGAGTAGCTATTAATATCACTCGGTAAAGATCAGCACCCAAGTTTCATCCCTCATATCGCCCGACACCACAATCACTAGATGTAACCTGGTAGCGGACAGACCGACAGAGATGCAGATGAATCTATAGATAATTGAGCCGGTGCGGGTGAACGATGAGGAGGTGGAGAGACACGCATGCACCTCTGTGGGTTTAGGTGCATGCGAGGTCTAGCCAGGAGGGTGCAATGGCAAGTTCCCGTGTGGTGGTGCAGCCTGGGTCGCTCTTCCTGCTTCGCCTCGCCTCGCTCCGGCCACGTAACGGCATAAAGCACACACCTCCCAGGAACATGTTTAGTCCTTAGTCCCGCCTCAGACCATTTCTTGTGCCGCTCAAATACGCCGGGAGCCAGGACGACCCTTGAGTGGCAGTGCAAATTCGCATGGCGCTCTACAAGGAGTTGAAAGCCTGTAGGGTGCCCAGTCAAGTTTTGAGTCTCACCACCATCACATACTGGCGCTCTACAAGGAGTTGGAAGCCTGTAACGTGTTCAGTTGCGTGTTGAGTCTCATCACCATCACATACAGGCGCTCTACAGGAGTTGGAAGCCTGTAGCGTGCTCAGTCTCATGTTGAGTCTAACCACCACAACATACAGGCGATCTACAAGGAGTTGGAAGCCTGTAGCGTTTCCAGTCGCGTGTTGAGTCTCACCACCATCACATACAGGCGCTCTACAAGGAGTTGGAAGCCTGTAGCGTTTCCAGTCGCGTGTTGAGTCTCACCACCATCACATACAGGCGCTCTACAAGGAGTTGGAAGCCTGTAGCGTGTTCAGTCGCGTGTTGGGTCTAACCACCATCACATACGAGCGCGCTACGAGGAGACGGAAGACTACAGCGATGCGGAGCGGATGTTATCTCCTTAGAATATAAACATAGCGGTTAGGACATGAGTTTACCCTCCCAGCGCACTGCTAATAAGGGTATACTGCGGTCCCGTGGCTAAATGATGATCGTACTTAGTGTATCAGATAACTTTGCCCGGCATTATATTATGTATTCCACGCTAGATCTCCGCGTATCTTAAGTAAGCGCGCAACCCCTCATTATAGCGTGGCCGGTGAATTAGTTTCCCGCGCCGGGTGGAGGTGAGTGAGATTTTGCTTCTTCTTTACGGCGGTTGGGTCAAGGTTGCTGTTGTTTGTCTGTTTACGGCGTGAGAGGAGAAGGAGAGGCAGGGAAATAGTGTGTGGTTATATTTAAAGATGGGACTCTCCTCTCTCTCCGCTTTCGTATTTTTTTTTACAGTAAAGGAGGCAATTAAAATGCAAGAAAAATTAATACAAAAGACTAAACCGCTGATCGTTGCTCCTGTAAAAAGAAGTATAGAGGAGTGGCCAAAAGAGAGGTCAATTTCGGGAGGAAGAGAGGTCAGTTGGGGAGGAAGAGAGGTCAACATTGGGAAGGAAGAGAGATCAATTTTAGGAGGAAGAGGGGTCAGTTTGGGGAGGAAGAATAGGTCAGTTTGAGGAGGAAGAGAGGTCAATATCGGGAGGAAGAGAGGTCAATTTCGGGAGGATATATGAATTTTAAGATGGAACTGACCTTTTCCTCCTCTCTCGTCGCATATAAGTTTTGAGATGGAACTGACCTTTTTCCTCTGTCTCTCTCTCTCCACATATGTAGTTTAAAATGGAACTGGCCTTCTTCTTCTCTCTCTCCACATATGTATTTTAAAATGTAACTGGTCTCTCCTTTTCTCTCTCCACATATGTATTTTAAAATGTAACTATCCGTCTTCTTCTCTCTCTCCACATATGTATTTTAAAATGTAACTGGTCTCTCCTTTTCTCTCTCCACATATGTATTTTAAAATGTAACTGGTCTCTCCTTCTCTCTCCACATATGTATTTTAAAATGTAACTGGTCTCTCCTTCTCTCTCTCCACATAAGTATTTTAAGATGGACCTCCCCTTCTCTTTCTCACTCATCTTTGCCTCCCTCATTAAGTCATTGCTATGCGCCAGATATCAGGTTTTCCTTCACGTGCGAACTCAGCGCCGTCTTCACAACACCAAAACAAACTGAGGCTTCTTGCTGCCCCGGGGAAGGTTCCAGCCAGATCTTTAGACACCTTCCTGTAAGCTTACGTTGACTGTGAAGGGGAGACTGTGAGAGCAAGAATGAGCTACGGCTGTAAGATCGGAAGAACCTGCTTGGAATCGAATGCTCTTGTACCTTATAATCGAAGTATGTATAGCGGGGAGGAATTTGTCCCTGATCCACCTCTCTTTCTCTTTTTCTCCTTTTTTTCTCTCGCTGGCCACCTAGTACTTTTATATGGCCTGATTAGGTGTGTGTCTGTGTGTGTGTGTGTGTGTGTGTGTGTGTGTGTGTGTGTGTGTGTGTGTGTGCGTGTTTTGCCCATGGAAGGCGCGTGGTCGTGTGTAGAAGTCTTGCAATGAGCCAATTACGAAGACTTATGCAGGGACCAGGAGGCATTCTCTCTCTCTCTCTCTCTCTCTCTCTCTCTCATTCCTTTTTTGTCCGTGTCTCAGGCGCGTAAGGAGACCCGCTAAGGCAGGTAAAGGTTGACCAGGTGACAGATTTACACCTCCAGCCTGATATGGACCAAGGAATTCAACAGTGACGGCTGTGGAGGGCGGTAATGGGATCTGAAACCTTATTATCCAACATTCTAAGCGATCGGAACCTCCTATGCTGCCCTAATCCCATTTTACCTTCACCAACCTTATTATCCAACATTCTGGGCCATCGGAACCCTTCTTTGCATCCCTGATCCCCTTATACCTTCACCGACCTTATTATCCGACATTCTAAACGATCGGAACCTCCTTTGCAGCCACAATCTCCTTATACCTTCACCAGGCTTCCAGTTCTCCATCTTGCCAGAAACCTTTCCTCCTTTTTTTTCCTCCTTCTACACTTCCCGTCTTCACCGTCCCCGTCCATTTCTCTTCGGCAAGCACCCCAACTCACTCTCGCCCCTCACCTCCTCTCCTCTCTCTTCTTCCATCCGCCTCCTCTTCCTTCTTCCCTTCTCCAGCCATCCCTGTCCATCATTCTTCGGCAAGCACCCTAACTCACCCTGAACCCTCACGTCCCTTCCTCTTTTTCCTTCCTTTCCTCTTCCTCCGCTTCCCTCCTCCAGCCATCCCCGTCCGTCATCCTTCTGCCAGCACCCAACTGACCCACCACCCTCGCGTCCCGCCCAGTCAAGTCCCTTCAAGCGCCTGACTTTACGGCTCGGTAGCTCCTCGTCTTGATGGCTATTTGTGCAGAAGAGCTCATCCGTGTGGCCTAATGCCTCTCGTAACGATTCTGGAAGTGCACGACGCCTTCCAGACCCTTCCCTCGCCCCCTTCCCGCCCTTGCCATCATCGCTGTCAACATTAACTCATTGCCGCCCTAACGAGATCACGCTGATGCCTCGGCCTTCTCTCTTCCTGTTATTTATTGTTTATTAAAAGGAGAGGAGTCGTGTGGATACCTGGTTGGCCTTGGTGACGAACGCTTGCTTGCTTCTTCCTCCTTCGTCCTCCGTTTGATCTCCTGAAGCTACTAAAGAGAGAGAGAGAGAGAGAGAGAGAGAGAGAGAGAGAGAGAGAGAGAGAGAGAGAGAGAGAGAGAGAGAGAGAGAGAGAGAGAGAGAGAGAGAGAGAGAGAGAGAGAGAGAGAGAGAGAGTTGTGTGTATGTGTATATGTATGTAGGCAGTTTGAGTTTATGTATATGTGTGTATGTATGTGATTTTCTTTGTGTTTATTAATTATTCTACAGAGTTTACTAAGAACATAACAGTGAGATTATTAGGCTGTTTGTTATGTTTTATCCATGTCTCCCCCTTACACACACACACACACACACACACACACACACTCGTCACTTTCCTTCTCCAGCAACTCGTGCAGGAAAAGGAGGTGGAGGAGGAGGAGGAGGAGGAGGTGGAGGAGGGAGTCATTATATATACACCTCATCTCTGTCTCTTTTTCCCTCCCTCTTCATCTTACAAAATACGAACACACTAATGTAATACAATGCAGGCGATGGCCGTAATAATTCTCCGGGTGTGAAAGAATGCGGGGAAAATGAAGACGCTTGTTATTAAAAGAGCGCAGCATCGGCTTTTTAACATTAAACTTCACAAAAGATTAAAAAAACTCCCCCGTCGGATGTCTTATTGGGTGCCGCAGGGTGCCTCTCCTCTCCCCCCACGGCCCCGAGCAGCGCTCCCCCGGGGCGTCTGATAACAGCTGGCCGCGGACCTTTTTGCCGCGCGCTGGTGACAAAAGTTAATGAATTTACAGATAGAGAAAGAGAGAGGGTGAGAGTCAGTTGTTTGGGCGTCAGTGCGGCGTCTGAGGAGGTTGACAGACAGACAGACAGACAGACGGACGTAGATACAGACAAACACATATAGACATACAAATAGATCGAGACAGATAGAAACACTGACAAAAGTTAGTGAATTTGCAGATAGATAAAGAGAGAGAGAGGGAGAAAGAGAGAGGCGTTTGTTTGGGCGTCAGTGCGGCGTCCAAAGAGGTGGACAGATAGACAGACAGAGAGAGAGACAGACACACACAGAAACACAGACAACAGATACACGTTCATACAGACAGACACAGACAGGCAGACACACACACACACACACACACACACACACACACACACACATATCCACCCCCCACATACATACCCCAACCCCCCACACACTGACACACCAGCTAATACCCCCTCCCCCCCTTGTCTAACTCCTTTTTAATCTGACTTTTTCCTCTATCTGTGTGAGGTCTGACGGACGAAGCGTAACTGGACTGCTCTGAGTGACTCTTATGCATCATCGCAAGAGACAAATGCTTACTAATTCATAACGATGATACAAGTTATAACCATGTAACAGTAAGAAGCCCGCGGAGAGTAATGGGCGGGGGGCTGTCATCCGTGTGTCGCCTCGGGTCATTGTAAAGCGCAAGGCAAATTTTCGCCCATTGTGTGTGTATGTGTGTGTGTGTGTGTGTGTGTGTGTGTCCAGGACGCCTCTAATTGGGTGCAGGTGTGGCCAGGTGTGGGATGCGGGTGGCCACCAGAGGAAGAATTGAGGAAGAGGAGTTAGATAAGTTGGAGGAGAAGGAAGAATTAGAGAGAGAAAGGAAAAGAACGAGGAGAATATGAGACAGACAGACAGAAACCACCAACACCACCCCCACCACCACCAGGACCACCACCACCACTACCACCACCACCACCAGGACCACCACCACCACTACCACCACCACCACTACCACCACCGCTACCACTACCACCACCACCACCACCACTACTACCAAGAGCCAGACGTTCCTGCAGAGATTTAAAGGGCGTCTTCAATCCACCCGGTCGAGGCTAATCCCCCAGTTTGTATTCTGACTGCCATCGAGGGCCTAAATCTCCCTTAATGCCCACCTCGGCTCGGGATTAACTCGCGGCCAGCCAATCATTTGCATAATTCATTTCCCTCGCCTCGGACTCTCGCCCCAACGGACACCATCATTCGGATCTTAAAAAGGGAGCGTGGGATAGCACTGTCCGCGCACGCCGTCCCCCCCTAATAAGAAGAAGGGTATATTTTCATGACATTTGCCCCTAGCGCCGCCCACCCCGTCATTACCGGGGACCTTGAGCCTCGCCACCTGACCCCTTGCAAGATTTAGCGCGGCTTCTTATCCCCCGTTCCGATGTTTTTTCACCCCTCAAACGTGTACATTTAAGCGTACTTGGTCACTTTTTACGGGCATTGAGGTGATCCCTTCGGCGAGACTTGAAAGCGTAAAAAAATTATTGTATTCGAACGCCTCCTGATGGCTGGCATAGTCCGGGTTGCCTTCAGACGCTTCCGCCGCGACAGCCTGACAGAGAGGGAAGCTGGGATGAGTTTTTGCGTCCTGGATGTGATCTTTCGACTTTGGTCCTAGAGGTGAAGGAGGAGGAGGAGGAGGAGGAGGAGGTGTTGATGCCGTAGCCCATGGTAGAGATTTGTGGTCTTGTGTGTGTGTGCGTGTGTGCGTGTGCGTTGAGTGCATTGTTGTGTTAGTGGAACCTCAATAGCTTATTATTATTATCATTATTATTAGTAGTAGTAGTAATAGTAGTAGTAACGAAAGTGAGGTGGAGGAGGAAGAGGTGGAGAGGGAGCAGGAGACAACAGGTGCGTAATGGAGGAGGAAATCTGCCGTTAGCGGAGGGGCCACAGCGGGAGAATGGAGGAAACGGAGGAAACAAAAATCAGAGGAAAAAAGGAAGGGAGAAGAGGAGGATAAAGAGGGAAGAGGAGGAGGAGAAAAATTAATCGGAAGAGAAGCAAGAATGGAGGAAAAAGAAAAGCAAGGAGAAAATAGGAGAGAGAGAGAGAGAGAGAGAGAGAGAGAGAGAGAGAGAGAGAGAGAGAGAGAGAGAGAGAGAGAGAGAGAGAGAGAGAGAGAGAGAGAGAGAGAGAGAGATATGACCGTCACCACCTTCCTCTCTTCCTTCCTTCCTTCCTTCCTTCCTTCCCAGCGTTAATAACCATCCTTGCATCCTTCTGTCTGTCCGTCTGTCTGTCTGTCTGTCTGTCCGTCTGTTCGTCGCCAAGCAGCAGCATCAAGGGGGAGAAGAGCAACAGGAGGAGGAGGAGGAGGAGGAGGAGGAGGAGCAGGAGCAGGAGTCGGTCATTAGCACGGACCTTGAACGCCTTGCCCACCTTTGACTCTTCCTGTGTTAAGACGCAATACAATACTTGATCCTAAGCCCCCGATTGAACCCCTTAAGGAAAAAAAAAGGGGGGAGGGGCGCGGGAAGGGGGCGAGGGGGGAGGAGGAGGGGGTGATCAGGGGCGGTTTCGAAAAATTAAAGGCAAAAATAATAACAGGAAAAATATTAGTTAAAAAAAGAAAAAAAAACATAGTGACAGACTGCAAGCGTTTAATAGCAGGCATGCGGCGCTCGTTCTGACCTGCGCACACACACACACACACACACACACACACACACACACACACACACACACACACACGCAAGCATGTTTGTTTTTGTTCTGTTTGTTATTTTTTTTCTTTTTCCTCCTCCCTCATCCTCTCTCTCTCTCTCTCTTCTCTCTTTCCTTCTCACTTTTCCTCCTCTAAGCTAACATGTGTGTGTATGTGTGTGCGTGCGTGGTTATGTCTCTCCCTCTCTTTTGTTTTCCTTCTCTCCCTTCATCTCCATCTCTCTTCGTCTCTCCGTGCTGCTGATGCTGATGGTTATGCTGATGATGTGTTGTGGCCGCAGGTTCGGTCGATCGCTCATTGCTGCAGTTCATGGACGACTCGCCTGAGTAGTCTTATGATCATTATGCAAATACTGTTCGTGGGCAAGCAGGGCGTCGGGACACGTGGTACTAGATCGCCGCACTGAGACCAGTTCCCATACGTCAGCGGGGTAATGAGAAGCTTAGTGCAGCGTCAAAAGCCTAAGACAAATGGGAAGGTTTCACTTTGGTATCTGGAAGTACGTGTGTGTGTGTGTGTGTGTGCCCCGACCTGCCTGCCTTCCTACCTCCCGTTTCTGAAGTCCTGCTTGGGTAACTAACTGAACGTTTTCAGTTAGTTCAGTTTTCTGGGTATAAGCTACGTCTCTGCCTCTTGCTAACTAACAGGATGCCTTCAACTATTGGAGGCTTTGTTTACCTACAGAGTCGCTTGTGGGTTTGTATTGAAGATTAAGAGGGAAAGAAAGTTACTGAAGCGATCCATTAATCTTCGTTTTCTGGGTACAAGCTACGTCTCAGCCTTTTGGTATTGGAAGTAACGCCACCAGAAATCATTGCTGAGATACAATTCTGATATATTGTGAAGAAAGAGAATGTTTCTGAAGTGGTATGTTGTTAGTCTAGTTTCCTCGTCTGGATACAGGATATGTCACTGTCCTTTGGTATTTAGAAGTAACGCCACCATAAATCATTGCTGAGATACACTGTGATACATTGTGAAGAAAAGGAATGTTACTGAAGTGGTATCTTGTTAGTCTTGTTTCCTCGTCTGGGTATAGGATATGTAACTACCTTTTGCTATTGGAAGTAATGCCATCAGAAGTCACCGCTGTCTTTGCCATTGCTCTGATACTTTGTGAAGATTAAGATATAGAGTTTATTAAAGAAGTGAGCTCTCATCATTCTTAGTTCCGAGGTCCTGGCGAGCTACCCAACTGCACTGTGGTTAATGCTGTGGTATGTTGTGAAGATTAAGAGATGGAGATTATTATTGAAGGGATTCCTCATTAATTTATGTGTCTCAGTACGGATAAACCGAGCATCTTTAAATTTAATACCACTTAACGTCACCTCGGTCTTTGATTATGACTTCTTCGTTGTTTATGATAAGAGGAAAAAAATTGTATTACTAAATCGATATATCTTTGTGTATACGTCTTGTGATTCTGCTTAACAAACTCTCTGTACAAACTGGAAGAAATATCATCAGAATTTACCTCTGTTCATATACTGAGTCTTTCGCGTTGAGCTTAGGAGGAAAAAATAAAAACAATGCATTACTAAATTAATCCCTTATTATTTTCGTCTCGGGGTCCTGCTTAACTACCTCCATAAAAATTGGAAATAACAGCATCAAAGCTTACATTACTGCATTGCTGTATCGATCTCTCATCATATACGTCTAACAGGCCGCGTAAATAACATCGCTTAAGTTATTGCAAGTAATACCTCAATAAATAATAGCCGGGTGACGTTATGCCCGTAGTAATATTCTGAGGGAGGAGGAAACTAAGAGCGAGTATTCCTGATGCCGATCTCTCAATATTAAAATTCGCGGCCTCGTAATGATAATGGCTTCGTTCCGTTCGAGTTAATTCCACTAAACTAGTTCGCGGTGTGAGATTTCTGCGTCACTTTACGGAGGGGAGAGTAACATAGCGCCACTTTCCTTCAAAATTCCGGCTTTAGAACAAAAAATAGGCGCGGGTTTTAGTTACCGCGTCATCTTGTGAGTGTAAAAGGGGGAGGAATTAACGGCTCAGGATCTGGCCCGTTTTCTGAGACGCTTGCGGCTCCGACAAAAATAAATCAGAAGGCCACAAAGGAGATTAGTCATGCTAGTTAGTCAGGGCAATACTAACACAGCCTCTACGAAAGCCTTACCAAATGTGTATCTAAGGCTTGCATTCTCATTCTCAGGTTTCTTCAAGAGTATTTTTTATATTCACGGTGCAGAAGAAGCCTCGTCAAACTATCACCAGGCTCATAAAACTACCCATGGCCTCTACGAAAGCCTTACCAAATGTGTATCTAAGGCTCGCATTCTCAGACACAACTATTTTCCAAAGACCCACAGAGGAGATGCGTAATTAAGTGAAGTATGTGATATTTTAAGAACTAGCAAGCTGGTTAAAAGCTGCCGTCCGTGACATTTCTTAGCAAGGGAGAGCTTGGAATATTGTCTTGGAACTTTTTTTTTTTTATCCCTTGTAAACCCATCTAGCTGTCCCCATGTTCTGACTTTGATTACGATTTTGACTTTTTTATGCAATCTTGTGGTCAAAAATAATGTTACTGAAAATATGCATCCAAGGTTTTTGTTGACATTTCCGTGTGAAGAGATTTTATTTGTGTTTATTTGGTTTTCAAGAGTGTTTTTCATATTCACGGTGCAGAAGAAGCCTCGTCAAATCATCACTAGGCTCATAAAACTACCCATGGCGATACTAACACAGCAACCTCTACGAAAGCCCTTTTTTTATGTGCTGTCCATAGCGCCGGTAGGCTCCCCTGAGGGCCCTCTTGGAAGACCCCAGCTCGTTAGTGGCTCAGGCGAATCTTATTTATAGTGGCTGCCGTGATGTATAACTCTTGCTTGGCTCATGCTGCCCCCCGGTGAAATTACGGTTGGTTGAAGATCTGGGCAGCATGTGGGTATTCTTCCACCACTCGGCGATGGTTGCAAATTGTCAGCGTCGTTTAGTGGGCTCGAACCAAGGTCCTCAGGCTCGCCACGCCCGCACGCTGACCACTCCGCCACCGCTTCCCCGACCGTGGGTGTTTAAGCCTTCCCGAACTGTCTGAGAAATAACAAGTAGCGGGCTTTTTTTTTTTCATCATTGTTTTCTGTTTTTCACGCCCTTGAACTGTCTCCTTTTCTGTAAAAAAATAAAATAAATACTGTCACCCTTGTCGCGGCGGATGCCATAACATTAACGCGTCGTTTTGTGACATTCAAGAAATTAAATATCAACCGAAGCGGAACGACTCAATTTCATCATAAGTTTTTCTTGGTCTCCTTTTTATATATTTTTGTAAGTCTTTTTTTGGCTTGCATGTTACACGACGCTTTGAGGCGGCATCCAGCACTGCCTCGGGACGCTGCGCTATTCGGCTCTTCTTTTTTTCGTTTTTTTCTCTTTTTATAACAGTTTTTCCTCTTTACTCTAGCGTTCTTCGTGGCCTCGAGGTCCTTTACGCCAGCTGGTCTTTCTTCCTTTTTTCTTCGGAGCTTCCTTCTTCCATTACAGCTTTTCCTGCCTTGTTTTTATGTTGCTATATATTTTTCTCTCTAATAGTGGCGATGGGTCTTCTTCCTCATCCTCAAAACTACTAGCCTTTACTTTTTAATCTCTCTGAACGGTTCACTTTCGCTGGCTCCTCCCGTCCCGTTCTTTTCTCTCTGATGTGTTGATATGTTTCCCTTTCTCTAACATCTACGGCGTTCAGAATGCTAGAATGGCGATGAGTCTTCTTCCTCATCCTCAAAACTACTACCCTTTACTTTTTTATCTCTCTGAACGGTTCACTTTCACAAGCTCTTCCCGTCCCGTTATTTTCTTTCTGATGTGTTGATAAGTTTCCCTTTCTCTAACGCAGCTCTCAGAATGCTAGAATGGCAATGAGTCTTCCTTTCTTCCTTCTTATCCTCGAAACGACTTGCATTTGTTTTATCTTTACATCTTGGAGGGAGGAGGAGCATTCGTCACCTACTAATATCTCAAGAGTCTACTGTTCTTCAATTTGGCGACTCCCAGCAACAAATACCACGGAACAGCTCGCCTTTTTACATATTTATCGTCCTTTTATGTGTATTTTTCTATATTTCTCCTCTTCTCCAATACGCCAATTCGAGTCAACATTCACAAACTGCCCTAAGACACTATTATATGGCGGTAAGTCTTTTCATCTTCTCATTTTCTAAGGCCGCGTGGGTCCGCTCGTATCTCTGCAGGTCGGGTCTCTCTCTCCTCTGATTTATAACCCGCATGGAGTTACTGGACAGAGAGGAGGAGATAGCCAGCGTCCGTGAGTCCAGAAGTCACCGGTGCTTTGTTAGTCCTTCGTCGGCTTAGGTTCAGGATTCATAAACGTATACAAAACCTCACTCGCAATGTTGATTCTTTTGTTTTAAGGCCACAGAGAGTACATATCAGTTCTTCAAGTTCAGGTTTAAGTAGTTAGTTCTTCCAGTTCTTCGTCAGTTTGATTTAAGGGTTTATAAATGTATGCAAGACGCTAATCCTTTGTTTTGGGGTCGCAGAAACCTTGGAAATCATATAAGCCCTTTGTCTGTGTGTTTCGGGGCCTTAAAATTGTACCCAAGACCTCGCTATCGACAGAGAGTTAGATACTTCTTTGCCAAGAAACTTCGGGAATTAATATTTTAACGCTAACTATGAATGGATATCGTTATTTGGGCCCACGAGACAGTTTTGGGGTCGGAAATCCGTAAATATAAGAGGCTAAGTACGACAATCTGGCAACGTTGACCCACGGAAACCTCGATAATAAGTAATATAACCCTTTTGTCAGTTGGTTTAGATGCCACAGAATCGTACCCAAAACCACACCAACAAGAAATACCTCATGTCACTTAGGTTTCGGTCCTCTTAAGGGTTCACAACAACACACCCGCCATGTCAACCCATTGTTACTCCCGTGGGTGAAGTCGAAGGACCTGGCTAACGATGTAGAGCCCTTGTTACTCCGTGTTAAGGCTCCTGGATCCTATACAAGTCCTCAGCAACGTCGTAAATCCCTTATAGAGGATCCGCTTATCAGTCAAACGTTGGTTCCTGTTTTTGTGACATGTTTTTTTTTTTTGTTTTTGTTTTTTTTGTTAGTGTGTATGTGTGTGTTTTGTTGATGTTGTTGTTGTTGATGGTGGTGGTGTTGGTGGTGTCGGTGGTGGTGGTGGTGGTGGTGGTGGTGATTTTTTCTCCTTTTTTCGGTTGCTTCTTCTTCTTCTTCTTCTTCTTCCTCTTTCTCATCATCTTCATCTTCTTCATCTTTCTTCGACATCGACGAGAGACCCCCCCCAAAAAAAGGAAGAAAAACGAACCCAATTTCCATCCACAAAAATACGCTAAAACTCATATAACGAAATTCCTCATACAAATTGTCTTATAGGTGTCCATTACAACGCACGTCAGCGAGGAGGAAAAAGTGTCGTGGATAGCGTAATGGCATGCAGCGAATTTGATGTGATGGGAACGCAATTTTCTCGACCCTTGATGTAATGAAACACTTCCTGGCTGGCTGATCACACCTTGCGCTGTAAATCCTTTTCCGAAGAATTACCGAGGTCGTGTGTTTCTGTATGTAGTATGTTTAGCGCCAGAAGAGAGAGAGAGAGAGAGAGAGAGAGAGAGAGAGAGAGAGAGAGAGAGAGAGAGAGAGAGAGAGAGAGAGAGAGAGAGAGAGAGTTATTTTCGGGCGGTTAAATGCCTCTTGATCTCTCTTAACCCTTGTAGTATAATTCTCTACCTCTTAATGTGTCTTTACCTGGGAACGAAAACACCTGACTTACCTGTATTTGTCCTCTTCAGGGAATACGAAATAGAGTGAGTGAAAGTGTGAAAATGTGTATTGGTATGCTACTCAAACCTCTCCCAACCCTTGCAGTTTAATTCACGCACCTGGGGTTGAGAATATACACCTTGCTCACCTGTATTTGTCATCTCCCACAGGCAATACGAAACAGAGAGAGTGACTGAGTGAGTGAGTGTGAAGAAACGTGTAGGTATGCTTTTTAACATCTAACCCTTATAAATACACCTGGTTAACTTAATCTAACCTTCCTCTCCTGTATTTGTCATCTCCCACAGACAATACGAAATAGAGAGTGTTACTGAGTAAGAGAGTGTAAAGAAACGTGTTGGTATGGTTTTCAACGTACCGCAACCCTTATAAATACACCTGGCTAACCTAACCTATATTTGTCTTCTTCTACAGGTAAGTGTGAGACAGTGACCGGAGCGGAGAGAGGCAGCGCTATAGCAAGGACAAACCAGGTATGTGTTGACTACGGCTATTTTCTCTCTCTCCTTTGAAGTTGCACCTGATCCCTCGCGGCCGGCCTTCCCTCGCCTTCCCTCCCGTCCCTTGCTATTATTTCGGCCCTAATACTCATTTTCCCGCGAACATTCTCTCTCTCCGCGCTACACCAGTTTCTGACGAGGCGGCGGTGCGGCGGCGGGTTTGTCGGTCAGGCAGGAACACGCCGGCTTATTAATGTGATGCTGCCCAGCTTGCCCGACGCGCGTTAGCTCTCTCGGCCGATTTATTAAACAGCTTTTAGGGTTCGAGTTCCGAGCCGGCATCCGAAATCCCAACGTGCCGAATTTTTAAACACACTGGAGCCCGAAAACCGTCGCCCGAACGCGAACTTTTCGGGCGGAAATCGTGCAGACCCAGACACCCTCCGAAAGCAGCTCCGGGGCCAGTTCGGGAGCGTGTCATCACCACCTGTCTACGCCTCTACCACTTCCCTGGAGCTTCCATCATGCTAAGTGTAGTACTATTATTGTGACGTAGTAGTGCAAAACCCAAATAATGTATGTGGAAGTTGTTTATCGCAATAAACCGTACGCATGGTAATGTAAGCCACTCTTTAAAAAAAAAATCTTTTCAGTCTGACATTCTTCCACTGCTACACCTCCATGCCAGCCAAGCAGACTGGTCACTGATCGGCAAAACCCTTCACGGCGTCCTCTGAGGTGGAGTTTGTACAGCGGTGCCGTTTAACCAAGGAGTGCTCAGACTAAACCTCATTTGCCGAGAGCCCACGATGGAGAAGGTAAAGTATTCTGCTTTATTCCTCGTTTTTGCCTCTCCTTTTTTTTCCTAAATGTATACCATCCTAGGAATCTTACGGTAGAGCACTCGGCTTATAACTGAGAGGTCCCGAGTTTGATTCTCGTGGCAGGATAAAACAGACGGGCTGGCCTCTTAATTCCGTTGCCTCTGTTCACCTAGCAGTAAATAGGTACCAGGTATAAGCCAGGGGAGGTAAACTGTGTAACTCGGGTGTCACAGTCAGCCTTACGTCGTGTGGTATTGGATTTATCTTTCCTCCTCCTTATCTTCCCTCTTCTATTTCATTCTATTCTCTCTTTCTCATCCTCTTCTTCCTCTCCTCCTCCTTCTCTACCCGTTTCTTGTTCCTCATTCTCTCCCTCCTTTCTCTTCCCTCTTTATTCTCATCAATTCTATCTCATTATAGTTTATACCTTCCTCGCCTCTCTCTCCCTCTCCCTCTTTCCCTTCCCATACTCCTTTACATTCTTTTCCCTCTTTCCCATTCTCCTTCCCATCCCTCACTCCTCCATTCCCTCAGCAGCTCTCTCATTTCACCCTCCTTCCCTCCCTCCCTTCTCTCACTCCTCCATTCCCTCAGCAGCTCTCTCATTTCACCCTCCTCCTCCTTCTCCTAATCTTCTCCCGTTTCTTGTTCCTCGCACCTTCGGCCCGTCCCTCCCCCCGCCGGTACCTGCCATTAAGACGCCCGCCGACACGCACCTCTGACCCCGCGCCGCTGCCGTGCTCCGCGAGGGTTGGGATCAAATTTCACGGGTCACAGGCCAAACGATGCTGAGGATGTGTGGGCCACGCTTCAACACCTCCTCTTCTTCCTCCTCTTCCTCCCTTACCTTACCTTCCTTTCTGCATCACCTTCTTTTCTTCTCCTTTCTCTTTAACTTTTCTGGGTATTTCTTTTTAATTTCCTTCCCTCCCTCCCTTTCTGCTTTACCCTCTTCCCTTCCTTCCTCTTCTGACCATTCCTTTTCCTTTTCCTTTTTCCTTTCCCTGCGTTGTTTTCCTTCATCCCCTTCCCTTCCTTCCCCTGCCATTTCTTAATCACCATCTTCCTTTTCTCTCCCTTCCTCCTCCTTCCTTCCCTTTCTCTTCCCTTTCATGTTCAGTTTGTTTTCCTTTCCTTTCCCTCTTTGATGCTGGTAACCTTTCATTCATTCCCTTCTTTCTATGTTACTCTGTTCATGTTGTCTCTTTCTCCTTCTCTCCTTTCCTCTTTTCTCCCTTCCTCCCTCCCTTTTCCCTCCCTTGCATTCTGTTTTCATATCTCTCTCTTTTCCTCTCCCTTCAGTCATTCTCTTCCTTCTACGTTACTTCATACTTTACTCTTCTCCTCTTATTCTTCTCCCTTCTTTCATCTTCTTTGTCCTCATCTACTTCCCTTTCTCTTCGCTGGCTTTTATTTTCCTTCTCCTCGATGCTGGTTCGCTCATATTTTTTTCTTTCAAGTTCAAGTTCAAGTTCTCTTCCATTTTTATCTCTGTGTTACCTGTTTGGCGTACCTGTGACCCGTCCTTACCTCTACCCCGTTTTCTTCCTAGCTCCTCTCTCCTCTCTCTCTCTCTCTCATTTTCTTGGCTCTATTCTTAGTATAGTGATTCGATGTTCTTTCCTTGCAATCATGTATTCGCGCTCGCCAACCTCTCCCTCTCTCTCTCTCTCTCTTATTTGCTGGTTATGGAGGCCCAGTCGTTGTTATCATTCTCGCTACGTCACCTTCGCCTCTTCTTTCTTCTTCACTTTCTCTAACTTTCATATTCCTACAGTGTTTCCAGGTTCATACATACATATACACTCACACACACACTCACACACACACACGCAGACGCACACACACCAGTCCCACCCCAGCCTAGCATAGCAGTCACTTGGGCGGACAGACAAAGCCGTGTACAAAATTATAATTACTGAGAATCCACATCAAGGCGAACTGGACCTCCCTCGTTTTTGTCTCTGTGAAATTTCTCATTATATTAATTTGAACGCCAGGCTCAATGAAGGCATATTTTCCTGAGCGGCGTCTTCTTTTTAAGGGGAGAAGGCGGGCGGCGGGTGGGCGATGCGGGATGCCTCAAAGTCTCAGGGACAGGAATGGCGAGTCTGCCGCATGTTCGTGTGTAAATTAGCACGCTTCTGTGATTATCCGTCGGAGTGGAGGCGCAGGAGCCGGGCAGCGGGGAGTGGCCCATGCAGCCTGACGTAGCCGGCTGTAGCGCGAGCCTGCCAGGGAGCACGAGCAGGTTGTGGACGCGGCTGGCCAAGGAAAACAAGGCCAGAGAGCAGCGATAATATACCAGGAGACTTGCGCGCGTAAACCGGATTGGCGCCGCTGGAAATTTTTATGCAGGCTTTGGGAAGGCGAGCGGCGAGGGCGAGGCGGAGGGCACTGCTGCCAGGCCTCGAGGGACGGAGGGCGCGGTGGCATTCATAAGAGATAGTAAAACGTGATTAAACGACCGAATATCAAGTAGTTAGTCAATGGTACTCGCTTGCAAAAGAAGAGACGAAGAAAATATAAAAAGTAGACTATAGAGAGATATATAAATGTAACATCACTCACCTCAGCTTATTAGAACTCATGAAAACATAGTAAAGCATGACTAAACGACCCGATATCAAGTAGTTAGTTAGGTGGACTCGATTCCGAAAGAAGAGACGAAGAAAAGATGTAAATTAGACTACAAAGAGATGAATAAACTCAACAGCACTCACCTCGAAAACGTAGTAAAGCATGACTAAACGACCCGATATCAAGTAGTTAGTTAGGTGGACTCGATTCCGAAAGAAGAGACGAAGAAAAGATGTAAATTAGACTACAAAGAGATGAATAAAAGTAACAGCACTCACCTCAGCTGGTCGGAACTCATAAAAGCTTAGTAAAACATGATTAAGCGACCGAATATCAAGTAGTTAGTTAGGTGGACTCGATTCCGAAAGAAGAGACGAAGAAAAGATGTAAATTAGACTACAAAGAGATGAATAAAAGTAACAGCACTCACCTCAGCTGGTCGGAACTCATAAAAGCTCAGTAAAACATGATTAAGCGACTGAATATCAAGTAGTTAGTTAGGGGAACTCGATTCCGAAAGAAGAGACGAAGAAAAGAAAAAAATATATACAATAGAGATAAATAAATATAACAGCATTCACCTCAGCTGGTTAGCATTCATAATAATATAGTAGAACATGATTAAACGACCCGATATCAAGTAGTTAGTTAGGTGGACTCGATTCAGAAAGAAGAGACGAAGAAAAGATAAAAAATAGACAATAGAGAGATAGATAAATGTAACTCCACTCACCTCCGCTTCTTAGAACTCATAAAAGCATAATAGAACATAATTAAAGGACCGAATATCAAGCAGTTAATTAAGTGGACTCGATTCCGAAAGAAGAGACGAAGAAAAGATAGAAATTAGACTATAGAGAGATGAGTAAAATGTAACAGCACTCACCTCAAATTATTAGAACTCATAAAAACATAATAGAACATAATTAAAGGACCGAATATCAAGCAGTTAATTAAGTGGACTCGATTCCGAAAGAAGAGACGAAGAGAAGATAGAAATTAGACTATAGAGAGATGAGTAAAATGTAACAGCACTCACTTCAGATTATTAGAACTCATAAAAACATAGCAGAACATAATTAAATGACCGACTATCAAGCATTGTATTCGTTTATTAGAGGAAGAAGAGTAATATGAACACAAGAAAAGTTGAAAGAAGAGAATGAATGAAGGGAGAGGAAAGGAGAGAGAGGGAGGGAAAAGGCAAGGGAAGGGAAGGTGAGGGAGGGAAAGAAGGGAGGAAAGGGGAAGAGGAGAAGGACAAAGAGGTAACATGAACACAGTAACATAGAAATAACTTGAGCAATTAAGCTGTGAAACGGTGCAACACAAACAATACATAAGGAAAGCAATGTAACCGCAACTAACGCAGGACGAAATATTAAGCGAGTGCCAATACGATAGTCATTGAAAAACAGATTCCATAAATTCATGGATAGTGATTTTTTTTTTTTTATATATCAGAGGACACGGCTCAAGGGCAATAAAAAAAAGTACAAAAATATAAGCCTGCTACTCGCCGCTCCCATAAAAGATAAAAGTAAAGAGTAGCCAAGAGAAGGGTTAGGTTCACAGGAGCTGCCTTGTTTAGACCTGCCAGCCTCTAGCAGACTCCTTACGTTCTTTTTTTTTATTTTACAGCTAAGGAGGGCGCAAACTCAAGGGCGCAAAGAAAAATATAAAAAAAGAGCCCGCTATTTACTGCTCCTGAATAGAGTTCAAAGAAGTGTCCAAAAAGAGAGGTCGATTTCGTTTCTTATGTTCTTATGACTCTAATGGTGAGCTTTTACGTTCATCTTGCGAACTATTCAATAAATAAAAGCTATATTAGGCGACGATCAAAGAAAAAACTCACACATGATTTATAACAGTCTCAGTCAAGTAGACATTTGCACGTATCCTCAGAATTCTAACGAAGTATTGTCACCGCCATTGCTACTGATGCTGATGATGATGATGATGGCGTTGTTTGGTGGTGGCCGGCGCAGGAATACTCACACCGCGCAGCTTCTCCTTCCCCGGTACACAGGCGACCATTACTTAGGGCGCCGCGGGCAGAGGAAGTAAGATGCCAGCTGGGACGCGCTGCCGACGTGCCACAAAAACTTGCACTTCCTTAGCTGTCGGGCGAGCTTCCGCGTTATCTGGCCCCGGCCGCTTATGAGCCATTGTTTCCAGGGAGCAGGAGATGATTACGAGTCCTCCACGCTGATGTCTATTGTCACTTCCCATCTAGCAAGTCGGTTTCGGCGGCGGGATCGTGTATCTAGAGCGTAACTTCGCCGCCACATGCAACCTTCTCAGGGCCGCTGCAGTCTGATTTTTAAGAGAGTAAGAGATGATTTTTAACGGAGCAAGAGATGATTTCGAGTCCCCGGAGCTGATGTTAATTGTCACTGCCATCTTAGCGACTCAGTTTCGGCGGCGGATCGTTGTAGCGGGTTTTTTGCGTAGTCTCTTCGCCGCCACAACTGCTTCCTCGGGGGGTGGTTTTATTTTCGACCAGGGACCAGAGGCCGGAGTCCCCCGTCTATAGCGACTCAGTTTCGGCGGCAGGATCGGGTTTTTTTTTTTTTAGTACGCGTTTTCTCGCCGCTTGCTTTCCTCTTCTCAGGGGTGCCATTATTTCATGGGACCAGGGCTTTCGGTCCTCCCTGATCTGTCACTTCCATCTTAGCGAGTCGGTTTCGGTGGCAGGATCGGGTTAACGGGTTTGTAGAGCGTAACTTTCCCGCCACATGCAACTGCTTCCTCGGGGTGCCGTTATTTTCATGGGACCAGAGGCTTTCGAGTCCCCGGAGCTGATGTCTATTGTCACTTCCATCTTAGCGACTCGGTTTCGGTGGTGGGATCGGGTTAGCGGGCTTCTATAGAGCGTACTTCCTCCCCACATGCAACTACTTCCTCGGGGTGCCGTTATTTTCATGGGACCAGATGCTTTCGAGTCCCCGGAGCTGATGTCTATTTTCGCTTGCCATTTTAAAGACTCGGTTTCGGCGGCAGGATCGGGTTAGCGGGTTTGTACAGCGTAACTTTCCCGCCACATGCAACTGCTTCCTCGGGGTGCCGTTATTTTCATGGGACCAGAGGCTTTCGAGTCCCCGGAGCTGATGTTAATTGTCGCTTGCCATTTTAAAGACTCGGTTTCGGCGGGGGGATCAAGTTTCTCTAGCGCGTAACTTCCTCGCCACATGCAACTTCCCCGCGTAACTTCCTCAACACATGCAACTTCCCCGCGTAACTTCCTCGACACATGCAACTTCCCCGCGTAACTTCCTCGCCACATGCAACTTCCCCGCGTAACTTCCTCGCCACATGCAACTTCCCCGCGTAACTTCCTCGCCACATGCAACTTCCCCGCGTAACTTCCTCGCCACATCCAACTTCCCCGCGTAACTTCCTCGCCACATCCAACTTCCCCGCGTAACTTCCTCGCCACATGCAACTTCCCCGCGTAACTTCCTCGCCACATCCATCTTCCCCGCGTAACTTCCTCGCCACATCCATCTTCCCCGCGTAACTTCCTCGCCACATCCAACTTCCCCGCGTAACTTCCTCGCCACATCCATCTTCCCCGCGTAACTTCCTCGCCACATCCAACTTCCCCGCGTAACTTCCTCGCCACATCCAACTTCCCCGCGTAACTTCCTCGCCACATCCATCTTCCCCGCGTAACTTCCTCGCCACATCCAACTTCCCCGCGTAACTTCCTCGCCACATCCAACTTCCCCGCGTAACTTCCTCGCCACATCCAACTTCCCCGCGCAACTTCCTCGCCACATCCAACTTCCCCGCGTAACTTCCTCGCCACATCCAACTTCCCCGCGTAACTTCCTCGACACATCCAACTTTCCCGCGTAACTTCCTCGCCACATCCAACTTCCCCGCGTAACTTCCTCGGCACATCCAACTTCCCCGCGCAACTTCCTCGCCACATCCAACTTCCCCGCGTAACTTCCTCGCCACATCCAACTTCCCCTGGCCCGCCACTCCAGTTTGTTTTTTAGGAGAGGTTCAAATCGTTAATTCCTCGATCCGGCGGGACTCTACGGCCACCTGGACACCATTATCGGACCGGCAAATAATATCCACCTTCTGGTTCTCAATTGAATCTGAGTTTTGTTTTCTGGGAGCGAGGTAAAAAAGGTGACGTCAAGACTGCGTAGCGTGCGTGTGTATCAAGGCGACACACACTCATAGTCATACACACGCATACTCACACACACACACGCAGCTGAGGGATACAAAAGTGACTCGGGTTTTCAAGAAGCACGCAACTCAGCCTCTCTATCTTATTATGTGGTAGAGATTCTTGTCTTTGGAGCTCTAAATCGAAGTTCAGTTTACTAGACACTCGCTTACTCTACCTCTACAAGCCTGAGTCAGACCATCACAGCTTCGAGCCACACCCAGACGCTCATACACACACCCGTACTATTACCCTGAGTCACATCATCGCACGACATTGAAGACAGCCACACCCCAACACACATACACACACATAAGCTAGTATTATTACCCTGAGTCACATCACACTGCGTTGAGGACAGCCACACCCCAGTACACACTTACATACACACCTCACTCAAGACTAAGAACTTAAAACCACATCATGCACATAGCTCTGAAGACATCTTACACACACGCACTCTCAAACCAGTAGCAAGCCACACCCCACACATACCAAAGCCAGTCCCAGATAATCAGAGCCACACCACACCTCCACGCAGGGCCACATACCACCCAGGCACCAGCGACGAGCCATCAGGAGGCGCCAGATCTCGTTGGCCTCCGCTCTAAGCTAACACTCCTGGCGGCAAGCTGTTGTTGTTTTGGTCCCAGCGACGCTTAACCTAGTCCTCAGTCTCCTTAGTCCCCCGGCAGTGCAAGTCCCTCCCTCTCTGTCTCTCCCTCTCTACTCAGGAACCACCGAGGACTTATTAGCATGCAAGAACAACCACTTCCTCTCCTAGGTCATGCATTATGGATATTACTTCGCGCGGCTCTGATATCCGGACTCTCGCGTTGGTGTGGGTGCGTAAAGCGTGCGAGAGGGATCAGGGAAACGGGCCGGAATATTGGTGCAGCAATTAATCGTGGTTTTGTTTGGGGTGTTCGTGGTTGTGTGTGTGTGTGGGGGGGTAGGGGGTGTCCCTTGAGCGTGGCCTGAAGGTGTGGGACGAGTTTTGGCTTTCAAGAGGGTTGGTTGGTCTTCCTTATTCGTTTGACTCGCTGGCTCGTTCTGCTCCTCCTCTGCCTCCTCCTCCTCCTCCTCCTCCTCCTCGTCTTCTTTTTTTCCTCCTTCTCCGGCTTTATTCTTTCCTCCTCCTCTTCTGCTTCCTTCTCGTTTTCTTGCTACATTCCTGTCATCGTATGTGTTTTTTTCCTCCTCCTCCTCCTCCTCCTCCTCATCCTTCTTCTCCTCCTTCTCCTCCTACGCATTCTATTTCTTATTTTGCATTTTCCTTCTCCTGTATTCTTTCATCTCCTCATTCTGCTTCTCCATCTCCTCCTCTTCCTCCTCCTCCTCCTTGTTCTTCTTTTCTGCCTCCTTCTCTTCCTCCTTCTCCTCCTACGCATTCTAGTTCATATTATACATTTTCCTTCCTCTGCATCATTTCCTCTTCTCATTCCACTTACACTCCTCCTTCTTCATCTTCTTCCTCCTTCTCCTCTTCCTCCTTCTCCTCCTCCTCCTCTTCTTCGTCTGCATCCTTCTTCTTCTCCTTCTCCTTCTCCTCCTACGCATTCTAGTTCATATTATACATTTTCCTTCCTCGGCATCATTTCCTCTTCTCATTCCACTTACACTCCTCCTTCTTCATCTTCCTCCTCCTCCTCCTCCTCCTCCTTCTCCTCCTACGCATTCTACTTCATATTTTGCATTTTCCTTCCTTTGCATTATTTCCTCTTCTCATTCCACTTATTCCTTCTTCATCTTCCTCCTCCTCCTCCTCCTCCTCCTCCTTCTCCTTCTCCTCCTCTTCCACGTCCTCCTCCTCCTCCTTTAACATCACAACTTCCATTTATTTTATCTTTGCGTGCGAGAGGCCCACAACTATATAGCCTGGCCCCCATTGCATCTCCCCCTCACCCCCGTCACCCCCCTTCATCACCTCCATCACTCCGTGTCCTTCTGCAACTCCACCCACCACAACCACCACCACCACCAGTCGTTGCCGCCACCTCCATTACAGTGATCCCGACGATAACTGATGGAGCAAACCGCATCACGACCACCAACACCAACAACAACAACAACAGGAACAGAAGGAGCGGCTCAAAGACTAACAAGAGACTGCAAGAAAAGTAAAAGGCAGTGAGATGAACAACAGTAATAACAGCAATAACAAGAACAGGAGAAGCGGTAGAGAGAATGATAACAGAGAGGAGGAGAAGAAAAACTGACAGACAGAAGGAGCGGGGCCTGAAACCTCATCAGTGGTAAACAGTAAACGGTAACCGAGTGAGCACCTTGAGGTTCGACTTCAAGATGGACACAGAGGGAGAGATCTATAGACTTTAGTTCAGTTCCTTCTCTTAGTATTTCATTTCCCGATCAATAAGCTTCAAGTAGTAAATGAAAACGAAGCAAAGAAGAAGAACAGCAAGACCCAGTAAGCACCTTGAGTCACTACTTCAAGAGATGGAGGAAGAGAGAGAAAGAGATTGAGTTCCACGCCATGTTAGCAAGAGAGAGAGAGAGAGAGAGAGAGAGAGAGAGAGAGAGAGAGAGAGAGAGAGAGAGAGAGAGAGAGAGAGAGAGAGAGAGAGAGAGAGAGAGAGAGAGAAAGGTACTGAAAAAGAGCTGTTCCTTGAGGTCCTTTTAGTAAGAGAGAGAGGAAGAAAAAAAAAGAGAGAAAGAAATTGAGAAAGAGTTGAGTTCCACATCCTTACCAAGAGAGAAAGAGAAAGACAGAGCGACTCAAGTTCCATCCCTTATTTAAACCTTCCATTTCCCATCACGGAGCCTCAAGAACTATACATAACCAAGCCACCAATCCCTCAAGAAGTCTACATATACAAGCCATCGATCAGAGAGAGAGAGAAGAGAGAGAAACACTTAAAAACAAGATAAATGTTCATATGGAAGAAGTCACAGTAAATAAAGAAGAGATATATAAAATGATGGGGGGGGGCTGGAAGAGAGGAAAGCAGTAGGACGGGATGGAGTCTCAGGTTATATATTAAGTTCCATACATTACCCTTCCCTCTTAGCCTTCTATTGTCCATCGCGACGCCTCAAGAAGTATATATCAACAAGCCTTCAATCCGTATGCCAGTCACCCATTCGCTACAAAAACAAATTCCACATCAACAGCAACAGGAACAAGAAACCCCTTCAATGGCTCTAGCGACGGACGGACGGACGGACAGTAGATTCCTTTTTTGCGCCAACTAATGAAGGAAATCAGTTTTATCGTCAACACAGGGAACGCATTAATGGCTCGTGGTTGCGTCACTTGCGGCGGTCTGCACGTCGATGGTGGCGAGGGAGGCGAAGGAGGGAGGAAGGAAGGAAGGAAGGGAAGGAGGAGGACGAGGAGGAGGAGGAGGAGGTGAGCTCAGGGCGTATAGGAAGAAGGGAAGAGTTAAGTTAGTAGCCGAAGGGAAGAAATACGGACTGAGAACGGGAAGCAGGCGGCGGAGAAGGACGAGGAGGAGGAGGAAGAGAAGGAGGAGGAGGAGGGTATTAGGAGACGGGGTGAGGCAACTCTTGTGGTTTCTCAGTGGGTCAGGAGGACGTTCCCCGGTCATGCCAGGTGCAGGGAGGACAAGAAGGAGGAGGAGGAGGAGGAGGAGGAAGAAGAAGAAGAAGAAGAAGAGGAGGAGGGAGGTGAGTTAGGATAGGAAAGAAAATGAACAGCGAAGAGAATCACACAACCCACTAATTACCTTAACAAATCAATTTTGCTTAACTACATACAAACACACACACAAACACACACACACACACACACACACACCAACAAAAAGGAGGACAAACAAGAAGCAACAAAAAACACTAAGGTGGAACAAGCCCAGGTGTGTGTAGTTTATCATCACAGGGAGACGGACCTCATTTTAGATACCGCGGCATCACTATAAAAAAAGGTTAGCCGCTTGGCCCCATCACCCCTAATGAAAGACCGCATCAACGCCTTGTCTGTAAATTCGACAGGAAGAGAAGCCAGAAGAGGAGGAGGAGGAGGAGGTAAAGACGCCCCGGAACCTTGAACCCTGAACCCTAAAATCAAGCTCATTTGCTAATTTTTTTGCTTCCACACTTACTTTGATAATTATGAACTCGGCCACTTGCGGGAAGAAACACGAAGAGAAGGAGAAGGAGGAGGAGGAGGAGGAGGTGGAGGAGGAGGAAGGAGAAAAAGACGCCCTGAACCCTGAACCCAAAACTCAAATCCACTTACTGACTTCTTGCTCCCTCGTTACGTCAGGTTCCTTCACACTTGCGGCAATAAATATCAGCCTTTATGTGTTGTGTGTCAAGCTTCCAACATCCACCCGCCTGTTCCGTCTAATTAGGCACGGATGCGCCCTGATACAGCCCGATTAAGCCCGCCGATTCGCACCCCTTCCACGCGGCCAGCACGGGACACTGGGCTCTTGTGGCTGCGGGGAGGAGTGTCTTGAGCGTCGCAAGTCCGAGTACGCGAGACACGACCAGCCTGAGGTGATTCTTCATGCTAGTTCTTGCAGTGGGAGGCAGGAACTCTCACCCCTTCCACTGGGTTCTCGTGGCGGCGGAGGGAGAGTCGAGGTGCCCTGCCCTGCGTATGTCTTGGGTTGAGGTCATGTTCTCGCCGTCATAAGACCGAGTACGAAGCCACGACCAGCCTGAGGTGATTCTTCATGGTAGTTCTTGCAGTGGGAGGCAGGAACTCTCACCCATTCCACTGGGCTCATGGCGGCGGAGGGAGAGTCGAGGTGCCCTGCCCTGCGTATGTCTTGGGTTGAGGTCGTGTGCTTTCCGTCGTAAGTCCGAGTATGAGGCCACGACCAGCCGGAGGTGCTTCTGGTAGTTCTTGCAGAGCCTCAGCATCCTCGTGACGTGTCCCTCCGGTAGACGAATGTATCACGCTATCTCGTTAGGCGTGTGTGTGTGCGTGTGTTTGGGGAGGGGAAGGGGGTATGTGTGGGGGTGTACGTGTGGGTGTGTGTGTGTGTGGGTGGGTGTGTATTTTATCGCCTGCATGCTGGTATAACGATGAATTTTATGATACATTGCGCCTGTCATCCCTCCTCCTCTTCCTCTCCTCCATCTCATTCTCGCAGCATCCACCCACGACTTGACTGAACCTCGTGCACTCACCCCCCTTTCCCTCCCTCCCTTCTATAATATCTCTTCTTTTTATTATTCCACCCCAAAAGCAATTGAAGGAGTGGCAACTATCAAGAATCTGTTGGTGTACTTCTTTCTCTCTCTCTCTCCTCCTCTCTTTATTTACTCCTTTCTCCTTATCTCCCCGCAGTCCTTAAAAATCAAACTTCATAATATCTCTTCTTTTTATTGTTCCACCCCAAAGAGCGACTGAAGGAGAGGCAACTATCAAGAATCTGTTGGTGTACTTCTCTCTCCTTCTCTCTCTCTCTCTCCCTCTCTCCTTATCTCTCCACAGTCCTTAAAAATCAAACTCCTAATTATTTCTTCCTGTTATTATTGCATCACAAAGAGCGACTGAAGGAGAGGCAACTATGAAGAATCTATTGGTGTACTTTTCTCTCTCTCTCTCTCCCTCTCTCCTTATCTCTCCGCAGTCCTTAAGAATCAAACTCCTAATTAATTCTTCCCGCATCGTGAGGTCTCGCTTGCTTGAAATTCCCACCAGCCTTGAGCTTATCACAGGGGCCAAGGGATTATGAGGGAGGAGCGGCCGCTGAATTGAGCTAAATTGACTGCTGTCTTTAATATTTCATGAGCGAATATCTTAGTCGGCTGCTAGGAATGGGTCAGCCGGCTTTATATGTTGTTATCCGCAGGTCTTCTCTAGTATTCGCATTGTTTTCGAGCTACTCTTTAAACGCGTCCAGTGGTGTTACGTTAATCACAAAGTCCCTTCCCACGGACGTTCATTATAGGGGAGGAGTGCGCTGAGTGTATACGTTTGGAGGTGGATCTGGTCTTGGAAGTAGCTGAGTAAGGAAGGTGCAATGCTGAGGGAAGGAGGGGCTGAGTTGGGGTGAGACGGCGGAAAACACTAATTATTCTTTTTATGGTTACGGAGGCAGCTCAAGGGTAGGAAAGAGAAGAACGATAAAAGCCCACTGTGTTTATTAGCCAAGACTCATGAGACTAATGCGTAAAGTGCCCGGATAAACAATTAGATAGATATACAAGTGTGACAGTTTTGGCCTTTCCTTTTACGTCCGTCAACACTAACTGCGAACGTAACGGGATTAAGACGAATTTCAGACGATCAGCGAGTGAGCGATTGTCTTTTGTTACATGTTACTATACAAAGACGTAGTAAAAAGGTCATTATAGTGTATATCAATAAATATATATTCAACATCGTCCGAGACCTCCTTTCCTGTAGTAAAAAGAATTGGGTCCGTCACTGAACATTACCTGCCAACTGGTGGCCCTGGTGGAACTACCAAAATTAATATGCATGCGGCGTACGTTCAAATAATTTTTCTTACTAGTTTTTTGCTATTATTTAGAAATCACATATTTTTCTCACAGCTACGGTATAGAGACACTTGACTTACTAGTAGTATTTAAGAAACGGGAAATGCAAGAAATAGGAAATTTAAATATATATTTTCCCACATAAACAATCGTCTCATGCTCTATGTTGTTCCTTTAAGGTTCCATATAGTGAAAGTAATATTATAAGATGGTAAAGATGTATGTAGTATGATTTAAATAAGAAACATTAAATAAGTATAATACTTGCTGCCGGCAGCGTACGATATGTTTAGTAGCAGTGCAAACAACCTCCCGCTCTCTGATTGGAGGGACAGAGGAATGCATCGTGTTGAGGCAGCGGCGTGCCAGCCGGAGGGATGTTGAGTGGCAAAATTTTCAACACTAGCTTCCACCACTGCTATAAATTTATGAGAGCATGACACCATGCCAAACTTGTTTGACTTCTCTTTTCTTGCATGACGGAAACATTTACCCAAGAGGCCGCACTGATGCATTCCTATTAACCACGGGATGGAGTGCTGTAGGATATATCGATGAATGCTCTTATTTTGCCAACAGTGCTCATTACAACGACATGAATAAATGTGCAGCACGCAGATTTTTTGGTGTAATCATGATAGTGATCATTATAACTCTGATAATTTGCTAGTTTGGTACAAAAAAAATGCCAATTAACCCTCGCTGGACCCCAGCACGCCGCAGGCTTGGGTCTGGCAGAGGCTCCTGCAAGGCCACCAGATGGCAGGTCAGCTCAGTGAAGGACCCACTTAGCCTGTGACTTAGGAAATGCTCTCTGGTCAAGTTAGCCGCGATTTCAAGTATTAAGGGTTGACACAAGCATATCAGTAGCGTTTGTGTGTGTGTATGTGTGTGTGTAGGGGGGGGAGGGGGGGGCGGAGTTGTGTGTTAGTGTTTTTTTACAGCAAGAGAAGGAGCAGCTCAAGGGCACAAAAAAACACAAAAAAATAGCAACAAAAAAGCCCGCTAGACGCTACTCAACCCCCAAAAACAAAAAACGAAATGCCAAAAGAGAGGTCGGCTTCGGGTGTAGAGGTGTCATGATACTCTTATATGTGGAGGGGGAGGGGGGGACTGTTACGTGTGTGAGTGCGTGTGTGCAGCCATCGATAGTCTACCCCGGGGGCTGCAGACAGTGATGAACACCCCGGGAGCAGCCACCACGCCCACCACCGCCACCGCCGCCGACCAGTGACCACCCAGCAAGCGGCGCCGGGAAACAGCTTCGGCGGGATCGAATTTATGCCATGCGAGCGACGAGGTTTTATATCATGGCGGGATATACGATAGCCCGGTGACCAATGGCAGCTAGGATGAGGCGGAACCCTAGGCAATGGTTACCAGCGCCGGGACCCATCGCCTCGCACACACCGAGCCAGTCTTGACCCTGTAGAAGACGAGGACGTGGGAGTGAGATGGTGATGATAAGGAGGAGGAGGATAATGAAGATGAGACGAGGAATTGAGAGTAAAGGGAGGAGGAGGAGGAGGAGGAGGAGGAAACGAGGACTTGGGAGTGAGGAGAGTAAGAAAATGATGTTGAAGATGACGATGAAGATGAGTCGTGTTCTAATGCCACTACAGCTTCACAAATTCTCCGCCAGGTGTCCGAACTCATACACAGTGAAAGACAACGTAATCGGATCTCCTTAAGGTCTAGAATCCCCTTTAGAGGACAAAATATCAATCTTCGTTCTACAAAATAAGAAACAAAACGGGTCTATGTTCGTCTGAGAGTGGAGTCGCCTCAGGATCTACTGTATCTAATAAACGGGGCTGCTCACCTATACCCCGCCAAAGCCATATTCCTCAACAAAATATCAATCCTCGTACTACAAAATAAGAAACAAAACGGGTCTATGTTCGTCTGACAGTGGAAACGCCTCAGGATGTAGTGTATGTAATAAACGGAACAGCACAAGCCATATATCAGGACCCTATTCCCCGCCAAAGCCATACTCCTTGACAATATACCAATCCTCGTACTACAAAATAAGAAACAAAATGGGTCTATGTTCTTCTGACAGTGGAGTCGCCTCAGGAGCCTGTGTATGTAATAAACAGGACAGTACAAGCCCTTCATCAGGACCCTGTATCCCGCCAAATCCATATTCCTTATCCATCTTCGTACTGCAGAAGGATAAATGAAGGGACACATGTTCGCCTGACAGCAGAAGCGCCTCAGGAACTAAAGAGCGGAATACCACAACCCTTCTATTAAGGCCCTGTATCCCGCCAGAGCCTCATCCTTGACCAAATACCAAAGTTCGCACCATAAGAGGAAAGACAAGTGCATGGATTTACTTTCGTCTGAGAGTGAAATCGCAATCTAGAACTAGTGTCTTTAATAAACGAGACAATGCAACCCTTCTTCCCGCCAAAGCCATAAACACCCAGCCTGGTACATCGGAGGAGGAAGGAAACCAGGCCAGAAGTGACGCTCTCAGAATCGGACGAGGTATATACAGTACAACCAACGCGACACTACCCACCCATTAGTACCATATTCCCCGCTCCTCGTTTCCCGCCTCCGCAGAAATAACCGGTTGAATCAGAAAACCAATCAGCTCCGCCGCCGCCGGGATACCGATCAGCGCCGATACAAGAAAGCGTGCAGCGCCGACTACAGATAAAACACAAAAGGCGACTTACCCGAAGATTGAAGCTGTCGAGGGGGATAAACAATGCTTCCAATGGGACTTGTTTGGCCCTCCTCGACCTCCTCCTGCATTACCTACACCTGGTGCCTTGTAGTCTATGGATGGGTTCAGTCTTCCGCCCCGAGAGGAATCAGTTGCCAACATCGTCTTTTGGTACCTTTCGCTGTGGGGTAATGCAAGGGAATTCTCATTTAGACGTCGTTTGTCTGACTTACTTACTGAATGAGAGAGATAGAGACAGGGAGAGGGAGAGAGATTAAGAGAGAAATGGAAAGCTATTGAGATTTAAAAAGAAAGAAAGGAAGGAAGGATGAAATACAAAAGCGTAAGAAACAGAGAGAGAAAACATGAATACACTGAAGGAAAGGGGAGAATGAAAGGAAACAGGAGAAAAAGTTAATAAAGATAGATAGAGAGACATAGAGACGAGAGAGATTGAGATCCAAACCCACTCCATCACAGTTAATCGTACTCAAATAGCATCTAACTCCATAACAAGCTTACGTTTAATGGCTAGCTTTCCGGGACATCACAACTGTCTGCATTCCTGTAATAGTTCCAACCTCTCTCCCTCTCCCTTTCTACCTCACCGTCTCTCAGTGCCTTTGTCGTATAGCTTAATCCAGGCATCGTAGGCATTCAATACGTGTGCTGTCCAATTTCATGTCCTTTACCACTGTTCCCATCTCCTCCCCTCAAGTAACTTTCCATCCAGCTCTTCATTTTCCCTTTCAATCCTCCTTTATTCTCCAGCTTCCACATTGTATACTTTCTTGCTTCTTCTTTAAAATATTATACTATCTTATTTCTTCTTTCCTCTTTCCTTTTCTTCCTTGCTTGTTTTCTTATCGTATCATTTTTTTTCTCTTCAATACCTAGCCTTCCCTGCTCCCACCCTTGCCTATTTTTATTTTTACATAGCAAAGGAAGCAAAGAAAGAGTAAAAAAAAGTAATGTTGTGATGAAAAAGCCTAAACACTGTCCCCCTATTAAAAAGTCCACTAAACGCTGTCCCTGTAAAGAGTTTAGAAGAATGGCTGATAGACAGATCAATTACGGGTGGGGAAGTGAGACGCCTCGACGCTCTCCTCTTGAAAAATGTTTTGTACCGAGTGTCAACTTAAGCCACGACCACTGGAATTTATTTGTAGATATTTCTCGCTCTCGTGTTCCCTGTTGTCAATGTGGACGATTTTTTGAGTTTACCGAGAGCACGACCGCTGGCAGGCTCGATGATGTTGGAGAAGGATAAATGGTGAAGGCTTTTGGTTAACTAGGCTGGTGTGAAGCGAGGTTGAGATCTATATTAATTTAGGTGTGAGAGAGGAAGCATATAAGGTAGGAAAATGTAAAAAAGAAAGAATAGTACGGAGAAAAAGGAAGGGAGATAGACTGTGAAGGCTTTTGGTTAAATAGGCTGGTGTGAAGCGAGGTTGAGATCTATATTAATTTAGCTGTGGGAGAGGAAGAATAAAAGATAGGAAAATGTAATAGAAGAAAGAATAGTACGAAGAAAAAGGAAGCCAGATATATTGTGAAGGCTTTTGTTAACTAGTTTAATGCGATGAAAGGTTGAGGTCTTGTATTATTTAGCTGTGAGAGAGGAAGAAAATATTGCAGGAAAGCAAACGATGAAAGTTGTATTAGAAAATGAGACCGGAGAAAAAGATGCGAGAAAGATATATTGTGAAGGCTTTGGTTAACTAGTTTAATGTGAGGAAAGGTTGAGATCTTTATTGTCTAGCTGTGAGAGAGGAAAAAATCATTGCAGGAGAGCACACGATAAAAATTGGATTTGAAAATGAGACAGGAGAAATAAGAACCGAGAAAGATATATTGTGAAGGCTTTGGTTAACTAGAATGAATGAAGAAATATTAGGTTCTCTATCAAGTTACCTGTGAGAGAGAGAAAACTTTCAGGCAGGAGCACAAAAAAGAGTAGTATTAAAATTAGGATTAAGCAGACATAAAGAAATACGAATAAAAGTGAAAGAAATAATAGTAGAAAAAGCAATTAGGATAAGAGACTGGGATGAAAATAGAAGGAAATTTAGTAGGAAATTCTAAAATGTAAGAAGAGAGATATAGAAAAGTTTAAAATTATGCTATACCTCAAGATTCTCAAAACTGATCACGAAAATAGATAAATAAATGAGTTCCGATAGTTCTTCCTCAACAAAATATTAAGAGAGCAAAGAAAAGACAGCACAATAACACACCTTCCTACATAAACCCATTCACTCTTCCTCTGTGGCCTTACGATCGCCTGTTACAGCCTCTCAGCCGTGTGTTCAAGCCGCGTTCTGAGTGCCAATAAACTAACCTAACTTAACCTAAAAAATTATATCAAGATCGCAAAGGAAAGACATCACAACAACATACCTTCCTACATAAACACATTCACTCTTCCTCTGTGGCATTACGATCGCCTGTTACAACCTTTCAGCCGTGTTTTCAAGCCGCGTTCTGAGTGCTATTAACCTAACCTAATCTAACATAACATAACCTAAATATTAAGATACCGAAAGGAAAGACATCACAATAACACACCTATCTACATAAACCCATTCACTCTTCCCCTGTGGCTTTACGATCGCCTGTTACAACCTCTCAGCCGTGTGTTCAAGCCGCGTTGTGAGTGCTATTAACCTAACCTAATCTAACATAACATAACCTAAATATTAAGATACCAAAGGAAAGACATCACAATAACACACCTATCTACATAAACCCATTTACTCTTCCCCTGTGGCTTTACGATCGCCTGCTACAACCTCTCAGCCGTGTGTTCAAGCCGCGTTCTGAGTGCTGGGTACAATTTCACTTACTTTACATTGCAAAACAGACGCGAACCCAGACACCGCTGACTACACATATGCGAGACCATTACATCTGCCTACCCAAGCCAGTTAGAGCAACGGTTTTGGGAGTTTAAACCTGTTCTCCACCCGGGCGAGGCTGATCCAATGCCTTTAAAGTGTCCAAAGGGTTCTAATCTTGTCTAATTGAGCTTTGTGATTGCTGGGGTTGGGGTGGTAGAGATATTTTGGCATCTATAGAGTAATAATAGCTAATCAATTATCTTTATCAAATACGTATTCTAATTAGATGTTCTGAGTAGTTTTCTTTATCTGCAAGCAATTATTTTTAACCCATATTCGTATTGGTAGTTTTAATCACATGTTATTGAGTATTCCTCTAACACAGCATCATTATAAGGAACAGAAAAGCCCTTCCAATAGAGTTAATAATTTTATAGACTAATTCTGTGATCTCCAAGCAATTATTTTTTATCCATATACGTGTTGGAACTTCCTATTACACTTTATCAACTATATCTTTATCACAGCACCATTATAAGGAGCATAAAAGTCCTCTCAATAAAGTTAATAATCCCACACTGCAATTCCATAACAAAAAGATGCGATTAAACGTAATAATTTCACCATAAACTACTAAAGCAAGAACTATCATCCACAACAAACAATTCCTTTAACAGAAGAAGCGAAAAAACGTCATAATATTACCATAAAGTAGTAAAGACATTTGAAACAATTAGAACCAGCGTCCATGCATTCAACTCTTCCGTAAGTCTCTATATCACACGTAAGAGGTCGATATTCTAAGAGGCAATAAACTTCCCACTTAGTATTTCAGAGATTCAAGGCGTAAGAAAGCGCTCTCAAACTCACCATCTCAACATTTAACAGTAGTAGTAGTTGCGTCCATCCTCTCTAGTCTTCCATCAGTTTCTCTTCAATACGTAAGAGGTCGATATTCTAAGAGGCAACAAACTTCATACCTCAACATTTAGTATTTAGTATTAAAGCGCTCTCAACTTATAATAGAAGAAGTAGCAGTGTCCATCCTCTCATCTCCTCCATCAGTTCCTATTCAATACGTAAGAGATCGATATTCTAAGAGGCAACAAACCTCATACCTCAACATTTAGTATTTAAGAGCTTCAAGGCGTAAGAAAGCGCTCTCAGACTCACCTTCTCAACTTATAATAGAAGAAGTAGCAGTGCCCACCCTCTCAACTCTTCCATCAGTTTCTCTTCAATACGTAAGAGGTCGATATTCTAAGAGGCAACAAACTTCATACCTCAACATTTAGTATTTAAGAGCTTCAAGGCGTCAGAAAGCGCTCTCAGACTCACCTTCTCAACTTATAATAGCAGAAGTAGCAGTGCCCACCCTCTCAACTCTTCCATGTTTCTATTCACTACGTACGAGATATTTTAAGAGGCATCTGTATAATTTTCTTCACTCGGGAGGTCTGTGAGGGTGGTGGTGGTGGTGGTGGTGGGTTGTCCGCTTGACCGTTTGATTGCCAGTTGTATAAGTCAACCTGTGAGTATAACTATTATATTCTTCTCCTCTGCTGTCACAGGATTCGTATATATAGCTTTCTTTTTTCCTCCTCCATTTTCTCTTCATTCTCCTTCTCCTCTTTCTACGCCTCCTTTTTCTTCTCCTTCTCCTTCACTTCCTCTTCCTCCTTCTCCTTCTCTTCCTCTTCCTCCTTCTCCTTCTCTTCCTCTCTCTCAACCAGATCTTAAAACGCCGTTGGTCGCTGCATGAGATAAACATCGTGGCCATTTCGTGTTCTCTTTATCAGCGCGAAGAGCGGAGAGATGGCGCTGATGATGTTTGTTTATGACCCAACCCGACCTGAGGAGTCCTGCAACGCGCCGCGGACTGGTTTTTCTGGAGTAATCGTGCATGGGTTAAGTGTTTTCCGGCCCGAGATTTATTTGGTCCCTCTCTTAGGCGGCGAAGATCCTCCTTACACTGCTATCACTGCCCTTAGACCCGCGTTTCTCCCACCCTAAAACTTCACCAACAAATAACTCTCAGGGAAGTGGATCAAGCTTGTATTCCTAAACGTCTTAGTTCGCCTCTCTGAAAAGCCTCTCATCGAAGTCGCTATTGGGGTTCTCTTGGACTGTTTTGTGATCCTAGCGATAGTTTTACCCGGCTTTTGTACCTTGAACGAGAGAATCACCCCTGAAAACCCGGGTAATCTTCTCTGTGGCCTTGGAAAACAGTCGTAATGAGAGCCCAATACGTTAAAGAACAAGGACTTTAGTGAAGGCGGGAAGGGAAGAAGAGGAGAAGGAGGAGGAGGCAGAGTAGAACAAGGTGTCAGGGATGCAAACCTTTACATGCCTTCGAAATAATGGCTTCATCGGGATGGTCGGCAGGAGACGGGAGACGGAGAGGCGGGCGGAGGGCGGGAGTCACTAGGCCATTACCAACGCTTTATCACTGTCTGGGCTGCTATCCGTCACCATTGCTTGAAGGCGGCCGCTGAGAGCCACGCCAAGCTATTCATTCATACCGCTCGTCCTCCGCAAGCCGTCTTTAGACCAGGCGCGATACTCTCTGTCTCTGATTGTCGCTGATTGCAGATAAACGCCGCTAAACCACAGTGCTAGCGAGGCCCCGAGCTGCGCCAATCACCCACCACTGGTCGCGATGCATGAGGGAGAGAGAGAGGGAGAGAGGGACAAGGGGCTAGAATCAAAAAGTCTCCGGCACTCCTCATAGACTTACCTCCCTCCCTCCCTCCTTTTCTCCTTCCCTCCCTCCTTCTCTCCTTCTCTCCCTCCTTCCCTCTGATGATTAATTCCCTCGAAGGTTTCATTCGAGGTCCGTATTTCTTCGTTTAATCTTTGATCGAACTGTTTTTGTTTATCTGATTCTCTCTCTCTCTCTCTCTCTCTCTCTCTCTCTCTCTCTCTCTCTCTCTCTCTCTCTCTCTCTCTCTCTCTCTCTCTCTCTCTCTCTCTCTCTCTCTCTCTCTCTCTCTCTCTCTCTCTCTCTCTCTCTCTCTCTCTCTCTCTCTTATTTGTGTTCTCTTCATTATTGAGAGAGTCACACTTTAACACATATCTTCACATGGTCTTCCTTAATCTGGTAATGAGCCGTGTTAATACCCTTTCTAATTCCTATCCTCCTCCTCCTCCTCCTCCTCCTCCTCCTCCTCCTCCTCCTCCATAAAAAGTCCGTAGGGAGGATCAATCATGCTTCCTCTTGCGCCCATCCAATAGGTTCCAATCCTTCTCTTTTTTTGTCTCTATTATGAAAGCCGACTTGACTCTCTTGTGCAGGGGTGAACCTCATGTATGGAAAGTACCGCTAGGAAATGGTTGGTCACTCTGTACCTCTCCTTCTCCTCCTCCGCCTCTTCCTCCTTCTCCTCTTTAGTCATCCCTTCCTTCTTATCCTCTTTCGCTACCTCGTTCTCCTATACTTCCTCCTCCTCCTCTTCTTCCTTTTCTTCCTCCTCCTTCGCCTTCTCGTTCTCCTATTCTTCCTCCTCTTTCTCCTCTTCCTCTTCCTCCTCTTTTGCCATCTCCTCCTTCTCCTCATCCTCTTTCGCTTCCTTACTCTTCCTTCTCCTCCTTCTCCTCATCTTCCTTCGCCATCTCGTTTTCCTATTCTTCCTCCTCTTTATCCTCTTCCTCCTTCTTCTCTTTTGCCATCCCCTCCTTCTCCTCCTCGCCTCCAGTCTCGCCTGACCTCCTCAAAGGGACAGACGTTGACCTTGCTGCTGCTGCGGCATCAAACCTTAACCTTGCTTTTCACCTCGTCTGGTGAAACGACACTTGTTATTTTGTGTGTGAATCGACTCCGTGTGTTACATTTTAACGTCACAACTTTTGAAATCCGTTCATCCACGTTTTTAATTAACCGTTACTTAAATAGGCCCGTACGCCTTCTCAGAAATCGAACGACTAACTGTGCTTGTTTACTTTTCTGATTTAGCACCACTCAACTTAATTAATTAACGTCTAACTCAGTGCTGTGACGCGTCTAACTAGTGTTTGAAGTGTTGCGAGGATTACCTTACAGTGAGAGGACTTCCCTGCTGAGCTGAGCGGTTAAGTTATATATCGACTTTTTTTGTGTTTCCTGTCTTTCCCCAGTAGGATTACAACTGCACGACCTAACACAGCACCCAGTGAAAGACAGTGAGCTTCTTGTGTCTAACTAACGTAGAAAATCTGTCACTAACGTAGAAGTACAAAGCTTGACCCGTATACCAGCACACCTGTTTTGAAAAGGAGGAAAAGTTTAATCCCCCAGAGAATTTTAATCCGGAGGGAAAACACGTGCAGGCCCTCATAGACGCCACACCTCAAACTCTGCGTGACTCGACCGATTTAAAGCCGCCTCCCTCCAGGTGTTGACCTTAGTCCACGCGGATACAAAATTCATCTTAACTATAAAGCACACAATTATATCGTCTTGCAACAGTAAATAAAAATTAAAAAAAAGAAGTAATCATGCCGTCCAACTATCTCAATTGCTGTAATTGTTCAAAGAAATATGCTGCGATTCATTACCAAGCCAGCGACTCGATGTGTAGGTACTGTGTCTTAGACTTACGTATTCAGGCACTACAAAAAACCAACGAGGAACTACAACGCTCCAATGCGTTGATCTGGGACACCATGATGGCCTTCCCTCAACTCCCTACCCCTCATTCTTCTTCTTCTTTCCCCGCCCTTCCTACTCCAGCTTCCTCCTCCTCAAACTCATATTCTGACGTTCTGACCCAACTACATACCCCCTCCTCCTCCTCTGCCTCGCCTGAACCCGCCTCCATCCTTACTATTCCTTCCGCCCCATCCACCTCCCTTGCTACCTCATCCACTCCCACTCCCTCTTCTCCCTCCACCACCCTTGACTCCTCCCCTATCCTCATCACCACTCCATCTTCCCCTTCCACCTCCAACACGATCTCCTCTGCCTCGCCTCAACCACCCCACTCCTCTGCAACGCCTGATCCCGCCGCCACCCTTACCATTCCTTCTACTCCATCCACCTCCCTTCCTACCCCATCCACCTCCATCCACAGTACCACTCCCCTTTCTCCCGCTCTCCCTTCCTCTCCCTCCAACACCCTTGACTCCTCCCCTATCCTCATCACCACTCCATCCTCCACTTCCACCTCCAACACGAACTCAACCTCCGCCTCCTCCTCCACTTCTGATACCACATCTCCCTCCATCCACACCTCACCCTCCACCCTTTCCCAGCCACCCACTACTAACACCACCACCACTTCCAAACCCACCTTAGCCCGCGCTCCCGCTTGTACCTCGCGCCCTTCCAGAAGAAATCACAAGACCATTCTACCAGCTGTCACTTGTACGAACCAGACGCTGTTTCCTGGTATGGGCAAACTAACTACTAGAGTCAATTTAGTTGGAGACAGTGTGGTGAGAGGCCAACTTACGGAGTTTTGTGGTCGGAATACGTTGACACGGCAGCGCTTCTGTATCCCCGGAGCCAAACTGGACGATATTGAATCAGCTGTCGATGCAGTTTCAGTAAATGCGAAGGACGACACAGTGTATCTGATCCATGCGGGAACCAACGACCTTCAGTCAACTCAAATTCAGGACCTGTTAGCAAAATACCGTCAAGTCATTCGGAAATACAAGACCAAGTCCCCCCACATCATCGTCTCTGGAATTCTACCGAGAGTCAATACGTTCGCCGGATACAACAACAGTAAAGCGTACGGCGTCAACACTAGTCTAAAGCAGTTATGTAACGATGAAGGCGTAGGGTTCACGAACGCATGGCATCACTTCAACCAGCGCCCAGATTTGTTTTGGGAGGACGGACTCCACTTGAACGAGGTTGGTTCGGCGCGGCTAGGAAGGCTCCTGAACGATGCAGTTGAAAGCTTCTCAGCTATTCAAAACCTGGAGGCGAGGGCAAGGCAAAGGCAACCCTTGATCAACCGAACCGTAGCGTCGATGCGGCTTGCAAGAAACTGTGTAACCAACGACGCCTCCGACAAGCGAACTCATTCAACTCAACGCGGCCAAACCAGTAGTCACATTTCCATTTGTACACAAATGCACGCAGTCTATTACCCAAAAGGACGAAATTAGGGCGTATATTGCAACTGAGAAACCAGATGTGGTAGCCATCACAGAGACTTGGGCCAACTCTGCACATCTAGTATCTGAACTGTCATTTCCGGGTACGAAAGCTTCCAAAAAATCGAATGCACAAGAAAGGAGGAGGAGTAATTTGCTACGTAAAAAGTACGCCCTGCCATAAAAATAGACAAACAGGATGCAGAGAATTACGACTCCGTCTATGTGGAAATAACTGCGAATAATAAGAAACTAACACTTGCGACCGTATACAGGCCTCCAAAACAACAAGCAGCCGATGACACTGCCCTGTACGAAGAGCTTCACTCTTTAACACAAAGTAAACAAGCAATAATAATTGGGGACTTTAATTGCCCTAACATTGACTGGGGACAATTGACTGGAGATCAAGAGGGTAACAGGCTTATAGAAATGGTGGAGGATTCGTTCCTCACTCAAGTTGTAACTCAACCAACAAGAGAAAACAATCTGCTGGATCTGGTATTAGTAAGCGACCCCGACCTCATTCGCGACTGTGAAGTTGGTGAAAAAATTAACGGTTGCGATCACCACTTAATCCGTTTCAATGTCAACATAAGTCACAAACTCGTAGACAATCCGTCAGTGATACCAGACTACAAAAAAGCAAATTTCAACCTAGCCCGTGAGCTGCTTCCTCCGCGACCTGGGACCAACTTCACCTAACCGACAATACAATCGACAACGTGTGGAACAACTTCAAAGATAAGCTTTTGGGAGTAGAAAAGGCTACAGTGCCGACGAAACCCAGGCGAGTAAATGGTGCCGTAGATCCACCGTGGATGACCAGAGAAATAAAAAGGGCGGTAAACTTAAAAAAGGAATTATAACCTAATGAAAGAGAATGACACGGCCGAAGCCCGTACTCAGTACCACAACAGCCTCAGAGCTTGTCGCACCCTTATTCGGAGTAGTAAACGCAACTACGAAAACAAATAGCGCGTGACATCAAGACAAACTCAAAAAATTCTTCACATACATCAGATCGAAAAGAAAGTAAAATCAATATTGGTCCCCTGACAGACGAGACTGGAGCTGCAACTCAGGACAGTAAACAGATGGCCAGAATCCTCAACAGTAACTTCGCATCCGTATTCACAGTCGAGAACATCGAAACCATGCCCGAGAACCCTGACCCGCCGAGGGAATCACGCCCCTGAAAATTGACTCAATATGCGACCAAGAAGTGAAAGAGTATTTGGATAAACTCGACACGAACAAGTCAACAGGACCTGACGGTTTGTCCCCGCGGTTATTAAAAGAGCTTAAACAACAAATACTTCAGCCACTCACTAACATATTCAACCAGTCTGTTCAATTGAAAAGGTCCCGGAAGACTGGAAGATGGCGAACGTAACACCAATTTTCAAAAAGGAGACAAAAGCGTTGCATTAAACTACAGGCCCATAAGTTTGACATCAGTGGCAGGAAAAATACTCGAAAAGATTATTAGAGACAAACTTGTTAAGTTTCTAGAAGACAATAATGTAATCTCCGACACCCAGCATGGCTTCAGAAACAAGCGCTCCTGCCTAACGAATCTATTAGACTTCTTCCAAGGCATATATAAGAACTGGGATGCCCACATCCCCAGTGATGTTATATACCTGGACTTTCAGAAAGCCTTCGACAAGGTACCGCACGAGCGACTCCTTAAGAAACTGCACTCGGCGGGCATTGGAGCCAATCTGATCGCGTGGATAAGAGATTGGCTCACCGACAGAAAACAACGAGTACTACTCAACGGACAGCCTTCCGATTGGCTTCCAGTCACTAGTGGAGTGCCTCAAGGGTCAGTGCTGGGACCCATTCTCTTCATCATATATATCAACGACCTCGAATCAGGACTGAAATCCACAATATCGAAATTTGCTGATGACACTAAGGTGGGGGGAAAGGCCCTCACAAAGACCGACTGCGAAATCATTCAGAAAGACCTCAATCACATTATCGAATGGTCGGAAAAATGGCAAATGTCCTTTAATGTTGACAAATGCAAAGTCATGCACATTGGGTCCAGAAATAGTAACCACATACATCATGAATGGGAAACCTCTGCAAGCGAAGCAGGAGGAACAGGATCTTGGAGTCACTATCAGCAGTGACCTGAAACACGCGACTAACTGTAAAAAAGCATACAACAAAGCCAACACTATGCTCGGGTTCATAGCGAGGAACTTCGAGTGTAAAACGCCAGACGTGATGCTATCCTTGTATAATTCCATGGTAAGACCGCACCTCGAGTATGCAGTACAGTTCTGGTCTCCTAATTACAGAAAGGACATTGATTTACTGGAAAGGATTCAACGACGCGCCACGAAAATGATACCAACCTTAAGGGCTCAACCGTACGAGGAACGACTCAAGCGACTCAATCTCTTTACATTGGAGAAAAGACGCCTACGAGGAGATATGATTCAAGTCTTCAAGTATCTAAAATAATTCAATAACGTCGATTACTCCAATTTCTTTGAATTGCAAACCAACCTAAGAACTAGAAATAACGGTTTACCCATTCAGTCTAGTCGATGTAACACAGACATCGGAAGGAGTTTCTTTTCAAACCGAGTCATCCGTCACTGGAACAATCTTCCTTCAGAAGTAGTAAATGCGAATACTATCAACTCCTTCAAATATAGAATCGACCGTCACTTCGCTGCGTCGGGAGTAAACTGAATATTGAGTTGCTTTCATCTGCTCCTCAATATCGAGGCGCTTTCATCTGCTCCTCAATATCGAGGTGCTTTCATCTGCTCCCCAGGCCCCAGGCTGTCGAGCAGATTAAATCACCAGAACGGGCAACCTCGTAATGAGCCAATAGGCTTTCTGTTGCCTGCGTTTCCATGTTTCCATGTTTCCTCTATCGCTTCCTCGTTCTCTTACTCCTTCTCCTCCTCCTCCTCATCCTCCTTCTCCTTCTCGTTCTCCTCCTGTTCCTCCCACGCGCACAGCCACAGCCTATGTCCTCACCCATACCTTAACTTAACCTAACCATCCCACCACCACCACCACGCGACACCCAGCGGCCTCTCCTCACCCACCATCCCTCTACTCTTTCGTCTGTCCGTATTGCTGTCGCCGCTGTCCGTGCGTGCGTGGGTCGGATGGCTGCTAATGGAAGACTTTTGTTCCCTGCCTGGAAACCTGACAAGGAAGGGTGATCGAGGATGCGTGCGTGGCCAGAACGAGCGCGCAGCAGCCTCCCAAGATGATCCGTTTCCCAGCATTCCTCCGAGACGTCGCTTTAAGTTTTTACCCCAATAGCGAACCCACTTACTACAACCGCCTCCTTGCCTCGCTCCTCCTACTCGTTTTTTCACCTCCTCCTCAATAACCAGCAGCCTTATAAGCAAGCAAGCGGGCGAGTGGACGAGTTTCCAGAGCGGGTTCGTTTTCCAAGAGCCGACAATTCAGGGCAGTCAAGCGGTCGACAATGCCAGTCCATCAGTCACTCCATTGTTTTCTGAGTCCCCGCGCCTCGCATTGTTCTCCGGGGAAGCTGAACCGAAATTTAGAAGCAACAGTTAACGTACGTCTTCAAGTTTCCTTCTCTCTCTCTTCAGTCGGCCACCCAACTACCCTAAGGACTCTATTCTTTTCCCTATCCTACTCCATTCCCTATCCTATTCTTTCCAGCATCCTGTCATAATCCCTCCCCAATGCTCTATCCTATCCAGTGTCCTGCAAGCATCCTTCTCTTCAGCCGGCCACCCAACTACCCTAAGGACTCTATTCTTTTCCCTATCCTACTCCATTCCCTATCCTATTCTTTTCAGCATCCTGTCACAATCCCTTCCCAGTGCTCTATCCTATCCAGCGTCCTGCAAGCATCCTTCTCTTCAGCCGGCTACCCAACTACCCTCAGGACTTTTGTATCCTATTCTATTTCTTCCATCATCCTGTGACAGCCTCTTCCCAATGCTATATCCTATCCAAAGTCTAATCTAACATCCTGCTAGCATCCTTCTCTCTTCAGCCGGTTACCCACCCCTAAGGACGTCCGTATCCTATCCTACTCCTTCCAGCATCCTCCGGTAACCTCTTCCCTGCGCTCAATCCAAACAAAAAACTCAACAGACGACAAATCACATCCATCACAAGCCCTCACAGTACTCCCCTTCCCTGTCTATCAACTCCTAATGAATGACGTAATCGGGAACACGGGGCCGCATTTTAGGGCATGAGCTAAGTGCCGGGGACCACAAGGAGGGAATATTAAGACGACCATCCACCTTGCCTCTCATTAGGGATTAATTTATCTAATGTGTTTTTGGCCACGAAGCAACCAAGCGGAACAGCGAGTCGAGCTATCGGAGGGCTGTCGAGGGAGTGGGGAGGGGAGGGGAAGAGAAGGCAGTGTACAGAAGGGGAATGGATGGGAACGTAAGGTAAGGCAAGGGGAGGAGAGGGGAGTGCTGTCGAGGGAGGGGAGGGGAAGGATGGGGAGATGAAGGTAGGGGAGGGCAGGGGAAGGGAATGGATGAGAACGTAAGGTAAGGTACGGGGAGGCGAGGGGAGGGCCTGTCGAGTGGTTGGGGAGGGGAAGGGGAAGGAGAAGGGAGGAAAATGTAGGTTACGGTAGGGGAGTGTTGGGGAAGGAAAGGTAGACTAGGGGAGAGTAGTGGAAGGAAGGGAAAGGTAGATTTTGTTCCCATATTCATTTTTTTCTCTATTTACTCTCTTTCTCTTGTCTATTGTTACTTGTCTTTCATTTTATAGGTTGTTTTATATTTTGGTAAGGCAGGTTTTGTTCCCATACTATTTGTTTTTATATTTCCCTTCCTTTTCTTCTTTTATTTCTGTCTATTAACTCACTTTCTCTCTCACCTCCTTTATTTTTCCTTCTTTCCTTCTTCCATTTCCACGTCTCTTATCTCACTCACTCACTTTGGTTTGCTCCTCGTCGTCTCCTATTCCCACGTCGCTAATCCCATCCACTAACCCACTCTCTTCCATCCCTGTCCTTTTCCCCTCCCAATTAACTTACACATACAGTTTCTCTCTCCCCTCCTTTCTTTTTCCTTCTTTCCTTCATCCATTTTTTTTTTACAGCTAAGGAGACAGTTCAAGGGTGTAAAGAAAAATATATATAAAAAAAAAGCCCGCTACTCACTGCTCCTGAATAGAGATCAAAGGAGTGTCCAAAAAGAGAGGTCAATTTCGGGAGGAGAGATGTCCTGATACTCACTCCCTTTGGTTTCCTCCTCGTCGTCTCCTATTCCCACGTCTCTAATCCCATTCACTAACTAAGTCTATTCCACTCCTTCTATCTCTTCCTTTCCTTATTCCTATTCTTTTCTAAGTCACACCCATTTCTAATTCCTCCTTTTCGACTCTTATTGCTATGTGTCTTTAACTCATTCATGGCCTTCTTTTCTACTTCCCTCTTTCGCTCTCTCTTATTCCTATGTCTTTTATTAAGCTCACTCACCCTCCTCTAATTTCTTCCTCCTCAAGGGTTGTGTAAAAAGTGTAGAGTCACCCCAACATCCTGCTCCTCCTCCTCCACCTCCTCCTCCTCCTCCTCCACCTTTTCCTCCTCCTCCTCCTCCTGCTAAGAACACCCAGAGAGAGATTCCACAGAAGAAGAAGAAGGATCCAGTAGTGATAATTATTATGGCCTCTTTGGGTTGTGGCTCCTCGTTTTTGTTTTTTCTCCTCTTAATCACTCTTCATTTTCTTGTTTTTTTTCTTGCTTTTTTTTTCTTTTTGTTAGTTTGCTTGTTTTTCCGTCTGTTTGTCTGCCTTATATGGTCATCAATTCTCTGTTTGTCTTGTTTTTGTTTTTTTGTTTTTTTACACACACACACACACACACACACACACACACACACACACACACACACACACACACACACACACACACACACACACACACACACACACACACACACACACGCACGCACATACAAAACTCATCACCGCCAAGAATGCAAGGAAGGAAGGAAAGAATTAGGAACAAGAGAGAGAACATCACCACCACCATCACCACCATCACCACCATCACCACCACGCTCATTAGCCCCACTACCCTCAATAACTGTCGGCGCCCACAACACCGCTGAGGTCCCGAAAGGCGAGGCGTGAGGTGCTTCAGACTCTTACGGAATTCAATTAACCTTTTCTGCCTTGAGTTTTCGGGGGAAGCCAAACAGCGCGGAGGTTACACTGGAATTCACCGTCCGCGCTTCCAGGCTCCGCGGTACACATACTTGTATAGCCAGACTCTTACACCCCTCACATACACCATTTCCAAAGACCAAAAAGGGGGTCAGTCAGGTTCTAATGAGTGTTCCTTTAGGTTCACGGTACAGAGGAAGGGTCAAACTACCACCAAGGTCAGCAAACTATCTCTGGAAATGTCTGAAACTCCTAGGAAAGCCTTGTCAAATGTGTGTGCTTTTGCGTTGACCCTCAGACTTCGCGCAGGTAGATTTGCGACGCCGGTAAAAGGGGAAGGAGGGATGTATCGATGTGCTGACGCGGGTGTATATATAAACTGGTGAATAGCTGAATAGATAAGCGAATTAATTGAGGAAGTTAAGGATTCTGTTGCGTTGGGGAAGTTTTTTGCAGCCTTGAATGTTCGGAATCGCTGATGTGTACATAGGTAGAGAGGAACACACACACACACACACACACACACACACACACACACACATCAGATAAAGGTCGATGGCTGTAAATTGCGGTCTTATGGAGTGTAATGATGTGTGTGTGTGTGTGTGTGTGTGTGTGCAGGACGCTCTATACCTCTCCCGGTTAGCTAATTCGCAGGGCACAAAAAAATGAGATGAAAAAAAGGAAGCTGTGATCCATTACCGTCCCGAGGCTGATGCGAGTTTTGATTGTCATAAGATGAATTACTCTTACCTAAGGCCTGCGAGAGAGAGAGAGAGAGAGAGAGAAATGGAGGAAGAAGGCGGGAAGGAGGAGAAATAAAAGAGTAGGAATATATCGAATGAAAAAGGAGAAGGAAAGGAAGTAGGAAAAAAGGGGAAAATAGGGGGAGAGAAGAAGGATGGATGATGATGAAGAGAGAGAAAGAGAGAAGAGGAGGGCAAGGTAGGGTAAGGTAAGGTAAGGTTGGGACGAAGGGAGAGAGGGAGATGAAGACAGGAATGGAAGGAAGGAAGGAAGGAAGAAAGGAAGAAAGAAAATGAAAATGGAAAAGAGAGAGAGAGAATCCATATAATATCCAACCTTTTTTCTCGCTGTGCTCCCATAAACATCCACTTAGCCAGTCTTCTCCTTATCTACGGGCGTTTTTTAATAGCGCGGGAGCGAGGGAGGAGGCGTCAGATGAGATAAGGGAACCACCATCATCAGGAGCCCCGCGATGCTATCAGGCTCCCATACCCCGACAATCAGGCCGGCAGGGCGCGCCTCTTAATAACGCTTCACACCTAAACTTCTTATAAACGCTGCCCCAGAATTAGCTCCCTGTTGATTTAGAAGCGTCCACCTGCCCGCCACGTCCCCCAGGTAACAGCTAACTACTTAACCTCATAATTGCTGGGTGAGTCATAATAATTTGACTTTTTGACCAATAATTAGCTCCCTTGATGATTTTTGATGGGGGAAGTGACTAAGAAATACCTTCCTGTTGATTTAGAAGCGCTCACCTGCCCGCCACGTCCCCCAGGTAACTCCTTCTATGTACTTAACGTCATAATTGCTCGGTGAGTCATTATCTTTTCACTTTTTGATCGGAAAAGTGATTATTTTACACTTTTTTCACTCCTTGTTGGGAAAAGTGACCAAGAATTAGCTCCCTATTGATGTAGAAGCGCTCACCTGCCCGCCACGTCCTCCAGGTAACTGCTTCTAACTACTGAACGTCATAATTGCTGGGTGAGCCATTATTATTTTTTCTCTCTTTGATCGAGAAAGATTATTTTTACACTCACTGGCGGTAAAAATATCACACAAGTCACTCTCTCGTGCTGGATTCTTCGCTAAAATGTCTTCGGGTGTTGGTCTTCGGCGGTGGTGTGTCTCGCGTACCAGGAAGTGAAGGGTCGGGGCGCTGGGGATGGCTAAGGGCCGGGAGGAAGGGTTCTGCCAATGGGACAAGAGCCGTGCTGGAGGTTTATAACTTGCCGGAGTCGCCACAGGGCCATCGTATCTATATTTATCAGGCATCGGGCATGCTATTTAAAGCCATTCGTTATCTGTACACGTCGTCCGCGTCGCGATGTGGAAGAAACTCATGGATTTCAATTGTGATCTTGCGATGGGACGCTGAAGGGACCTTGAGGAACAGAAAAGGAACGCCTGTAAAGACTGGACTAGCGGCGGGTTAGGAAAGGCGTTATCACTCCAGCGGGATCAGGAACGAGCTCACAACTGCCGAAAGAAATGTGTGTTTGTTTTCCTGGAGGTGATAAGCCGCCGTTGCCTTCTCCGTCTCCGCTGCCGCTGCCTCCCTCTGATGCCGCCTCCCCGACTTCCCCGCCGCGACCCTGTCATTGCCACGGTATCTCGGGCTCTCTACGTCACCCCTGAACCGCTCCTCACCCTCCCAGATCACCTGATTACACATGCAAATTCCCGCGAGGCTAATAATAGCCGCCGCGCCTCACACCCGCCGCCAGAGCCGCTACTGAGCCACCCGTTTGTCCCTCAGCCGAACACGCGAGGCCGGCGCTGGGCGAGAGGGTGTGGGAATTAGATGTACCCTGAGGCGCCTTGTTTTGCTCCTGGTCCTTCTCCTCCCCCTCCTCCGCTTCCTCTAGTTAGTATTGCATTCTCTCCGCCTCCTTTTCATCGGTACTCTCCCCTTCGTCACCCTGAGTCTGTTATTTTCCCAGCCTTCGTGTTTCTTTCATCAAGCATCCATTCTCCTCGCCGCCCGATGAATGCCACTAAGGTCTCCCTCCCCCTCATTGACCTCTCCTCTCAAGCCGTCTCTTATCTCTTCTCTTCACCCCGGCACACCCCTTCCCTTATGATGCCCCGTCCATCCTTCCCGCGGAGCAGCAATCTTCCCATCAGCTCGGAGATCGGTATCGACACATCAACAAGTTACAAGCGACTCCCGGCCGTCACTCCCTCGGCCGCGATCCAGCCATTACCGCGAAACTGCTGTGTGTTTTGCCATCATCCGCGCAGACTTATGGCCGCCTCTCGTGTCCGGCCAGCTCGCGTAAACGTTATTGATTCCCCCCGCGATAAGTCCGGATGGAGAGGCTCGTCTGCTTTTGGCTATGCGGGTAAGACGTCCCAGGCGGAGCGGGTGTATTATAGGTGATCAGGAGGTGAGATACGGCCGGGTTTTTGACGCTGCGGCCAGTTTCTTGGTGTTTAAGTGGGTAAATCTGTTCCCGGACATGCAGCGCGCCGCCACCTCCGCGACCGCAGACCCAGGGCGACCATTCTTATCGTTCTTAATTAAATCAGAGAACACTGTGGCTGCGTCGCCCTCCTGATGGTGTGCTGCTGCTGCCCGGCCTGTGAGGAATGGCGTGCGTTCCTTTTGGGGGCAGGGAAGCAGGACTGACCCCCTCCACCACCCAGTTCCTCCCCGCCCCCCTCCGCCCCCTCCGCCTCTCTCTCTATCTGCGTATTCATCGACGGGTCTATCGTTCCTCGCCCCCATAACCGCGGCTATCGAGCGGTCTCATCTATGCATCTGATTATATATAACATTATTATTATTCCGGGCTATCTGCTGAGGCCACTACCACCGCTACTACTACTACTACTACTACTACTACTACTACTACTACTACTACTACTACTACTACTACTACTACTACCCACAACATCACCTCTACTCCACATCACCCCACTCCTTTTTTCTCACTCCCCTCCACCCCTGCTCCACCCATCACCTCCCCCTCCACAACCACCTCCACTTCCCCCACCAGGCAGTAAGAAACGTAAGGACACAAGATTATAATAATTGTACGAGACCAAAACAAAACAAGATACACATGACGGAGGGAGGAATACGTATAGGAGGAGGAGGAGGAGGAGGAGCTGCCCGGAGAGAACGCAACAGAAGGAGAACAGCTGGACAAAATTAACCCGAACAACAGCAGTAAACCCGACCTTATGACCTTGGTGTTACCCTCCTGCCCCCTAGCCGTCACCTCCTGCCCCTTGCCTCGCCCTCACCGCCCCTCGCTTGCCCTCCAGCCTTGCCTTACCTTGCTTTACCTTGATACTTGCTCCTTATACCCCCCTCTCTCCCCGTCTCCCTCTCTCTCCTCTCTCTCCCGCCCTCCACCTCTGGCCTCTTACGCAGCTGCTCCTCCTCCTCCTCCTTCTCATTTGCTCTTTTTCCCTCCTCTTTTTCTTCTTCTTCTTCCTCTTCTTCCTCCTCCTCCTCATTCCCCGCCCCGTCTCCTTGCGTTCTCCTTGCTCCGCCCAGTTTCACACACACACACACACACACACACACACACACACACACACATCATACATCACACACCACACTACGAGTATCTATCCAGCCTAATGAGACACAAATTAACCTATCATCGTAATATTAGGTGTTCAATGCATAAGTTTCCATCTACTACTACTACTACTACTACTACTACTACTACTACCAGACTTGCAGGACGTAGCGGCCGTGGTAGGTAGAGAGGAAGCCCTTATCTCGTATCTTAGCGGCCGATTTTGGGATAGTGTAAGTAGTGTCTAACGGCCAGCAGATGTGTGTGTGGCGGGAGATTACAGAGTTTTACGTGCGTTCCAATCACGGCGGGAATTTGGGATGTAGAGAAGGAGGTTTAGGGGGAGGAAGAAGGAGGAGGAGGAGGCAGAAGCAGAAGAGGAGGAGAGGAAGAGGGGAGCAGTAGTTGTAGGGGTAGCAGCAGATGTTCTTGTAGTAATGGCAGGATAAGGAGGGGAAGGAGAGGGAGAGAGGTAGTAGGAGTAGTGGTGGTAGTAGTAGTAGTAGTAGTAGTAGTAGTAGTAGTAGTTGTTGCTGTTATTGTTGTTTTCCGAATAGTAGAAAGCTATGAAGGAGGAGAAGGAGGAAGAGCAGGAGAAAAAAGTGGAAGAAGAAAAATGAAAACAGGAGGAGGAGGAGGAGGAGGAGGAGGAGGAAAGGGAAGGAGAAAGAGGGAAGTAGAAAAACGAAAAGAAGAGGAGGAGGCAGAGACAGAAGCAAAGGAGGAGGAGGAGGAGGAAGAAGAAGAGAAGAAGGAGGAGGAAACGGAAGAAAAATAAGAGGAGAAAGGGAATTAACCAGAAGCATAGATAAGGAAAAGAAAGAGGAGGAGGAGGAGGAGGAGGAGGAAGAAGAGAAGAAGGAGGAGGAAACGGAAGAAAAATAAGAGGAGAAAGGGAATTAACCAGAAGCATAGATAAGGAAAATAAAGAGGAGGAGGAGGAGGAGGAGGAAGAAGAAGAGAAGAATGAGGAGGAAACGGAAGAAAAATAAGAGGAGAAAGGAAATTAACCAGAAGCATAGATAAGGAAAATAAAGAGGAGGAGGAGGAGGAGGAGGAGGAGGAGGAGGAAGAAGAGAAGAAGGAGGAAACGGAAGAAAAAGAAGAGGAGGAGGAGGAGGAGGAGGAGGAGGAGCATAAAAGAGCATCGGAAGGAGCTGGTGGCTATACCGGTGGTCGTCTCGGGTGTGAAGACTAACCATTATCAGTGAGAGTATTCGTGTTCCTTCTCCTTATCTGTGACAGCCCTGATGGTGGCTGCCCTTCCCTACCCTCCCCCACCCTACCCCCACACCCTCCCCACCCACACCCATCACTCCAACCCTCCCCCTCACACCCACACGCTCCTGCCCCCTTCCCTCCTACGCCCTCCCTTCTTCCCGACCCCTTCCTACGTCCTTACCCTCCTCCACCTTACCCCCACACCCTCCCCACCCACACCCTTCACCCCATGCCTCCTACGCCCTTACCCTTCACCCCAGCCCTCCCCTTTCACACCCTCACCCTTCTCTCCCCCTCCCCTCCTTCCTACCCTCTTACCCTCCATCCTGCCCCCTCCAACGCCCTCCCCTGTCACCCCTTCCCTTCCTTACCCCTCCCTCGCCCACCTTCACCCATCTCCTCTCCCTTCCCCCCCTCCCTCCCTCCCCCCCCTTGATGCCGCGATAACGCCCTGTATCTGTTAGCTCATTATCGTAAGTGGTCTGCCGGACACGTAATGAGGTACATACGTGGGTTCCTGAAGGAGGTGGTGTTCGTTTTATTGCTTTTCCAGAGTCTGTGTGTGTGTGTGTGTGTGTGTGTGTGTGTGTGTGTGTGTGTGTGTGTGTGTGTGTGTGTGTGTGTGTGTGTGTATGTGTGTGTGTGTAAGTTTTTTTTGTTGTTATTTTTTATTGTTATTTTGTTTTTGTTTTCATTATATTTTTGTTATTTCTTGTTGTTTTTTTTCTCTCTTTTTGTGTGTATGTTGTGGGGGGTGAGGGAGTGTTCTGTGTGTGTGTGTGTGTGTGTGTGTGTGTGTGTGTGTGTGTGTGTGTGTGTGTGTGTATGTGCGTGCGCGTGTGTGTATTTTCTCACTAATATAACAAAAACAAATGATGTGTTTTCCCACTCCGCTTGTGTCACGTCGTTCACTGGCTCCAAACACACTCCTTACCTCTCCTCAAGTCTCCGTTTCTTTCCCTTAAACGCTCATTCATTTCCCGTGTATTTCCACCCAAGCAGACTGGTCCTCTTACGCCTAATAACCCTCTGTCTCTTCTCTCTTATCCCACGCTACAATTATCCGTAGTTAAAGCCGAGGCAATACGCTTAGACTCGACTTCTTCACCAAGTATCTAATTTAGCGCTGGCTCTTTCTTGTGTTGAGTCAGCAACCGCCGAGTATTGACAGAGAGGGAGACTTGTATATACTCGTACCTGAGCGGAATCTGTTCAAAGGCTCTCATTCCCTTCTTCAAATTGAGGTCTTCATGGCAATACAAGCCGCTTCCGATGCTCCAGTAGCCTTTTGCTTCTAATTTAGCGCTGGCCTCCGTCTAGTCTTGTGTCAGCCACCGGCGATCATTGACAGAGGGAGGCTTGTGTGTGTTCTTGGCGGCATCTGTTCAAAGGCTCCTCTTCTCTCCTTACAGTCGAGGTCTTGGATGCTGCAGTAGCCTAAAGTAGCTTACAGAGCGATAGATAGACGAGAAGGAGAGAGAAGACTAGAGAAGAATGTTGGTATCAAACTCTCCTTCACTTGCTCCCTTGCTGCCAGGACTATGTAATGTACGAGGTTCGGATCTCATTCAAGAATCAAGAGCAGGGCAATCGAAAATGCAATAGACAAACTAGAATGATGAGAGAGAGGAGAATGCTGGGATCAGACTCTCCTTCACTCACTCGCTCGCTGCCGGGTCTATGTAATGTACGAGCCTCAGGTCTCATTCAAGCGCAGGGCAATAGAATAAGCGATAGGTAAACTAGAAAGATGAGAGAGATAGAGAGAAGAATGCTGGTGTCAGACTCTCCTCCACTCCCTCGCTCGGGTCTATGTAATGTACGAACCTCGGATCTCATTCACGCGATAAGCAATAAAAAAAAACGATAGACAGACTAGGAGAATGAGAAAATGATAAGAAAGTTGGACCCAAGTGCTCCTCGCTCCTTCACTCGCTGGCAGGGCTGTGTAATGGACGAGGGCGGGATCTCATTAAGCGCAAACGGTGTCTGATTTCGTGGTATAACCTGGCGAGGCCGCGCCAATAAACTAACGCGCAGGATGACCGCAAAGCACTGTGTTTAGCGGACGACTTTATCCGTGCGCTACATTAAATGCTCGTTATGCATAGTATGTTAGACGCGTGAGTGGGGAGGATGCCGCGAGCCAATCTGGGAGCATGATTTTTAGGAGCGACGGAATAATTGACGTTCGATTAAAAAGTAGTTCAGCGGCGAGCAACATAACAAGGTAGCATAACAAGGCACCATAACTAGCCAACATAACAATGCTCATCAGCCACGGATAGACATGCAGGCTTAGTTAGGTGAGCTTAGGCTTTATAAGGAGTCCGAAACATGATTTTTAGGAGCGACGGAATAATTGACGTTCGATTAAAAAGTAGTTCAGCGGCGAGCAACATAACAAGGCTCCATAACAAGGCACCATAACTAGCCAACATAACAAGACTCATCAGCCACGGATAGACATGCAGGCTTAGTTAGGTGAACTTAGGCTTTATAAGGAGTCCAAATTAGAAAGGAAACATAACTCAGCAGCTAACAAGGCCTCCTCCATTCCCAGTCTGCCTCAGGAACAACACCAGCAACAAACAGACAGACAGACAGACAGGCAGACTTCTTTTGAGCTTGGTTAGGCTTGATTCTGCGACCACATTCTTGCGCTACAAAACAAGACTGCATCCTCTGTTCTTACTCTCTTCTACGCAACGCCTTTAACCAGCTGACTTCCTACCCACCCAGACCTGATATAGTCCTGTTCAGTCCATGTTCAAGGCCCAAGAAACAGACTCAGCCTCCTTGAAACAGCTGAGAACAGACCACATCACAGCCTAGATCTACCACTGTATTCTTTAGAGTTTAGACCATAGTCCTGCCTGGCTGATCCGCGTCCAGTACCTCGCCGTCGAACACAAATCAGTTGAGTTGTAGCTTAAACTGGAGCGCTCAAGGCCGCGCAGTCCACTCCTGTGCGACGCTCTGAGGCTGCAGCAAGAGAGAGAGAGAGTGGAAGAGCGAGCGAGCGAGAGAGAGGGAGAGTGAGAGGATAAATCTTCATTCTGTCTCATGCATGGTAAGGGCCAGAAAAGCCTTCCTTAGCACGCTGTGATTACACTTTCACCATAAATATCAGCACTCAGGCCTGTAATCTTGCCTGCGCCTCCCGCCCTTCCCTTGTGCCAGGCCGCGCGGAAAACGAGCACACAACAAAAGCAAAAAGCGACGATAATAGCAATACATGACTCGTAATGGCACCGGTTGAGCTTTATGGAGGGTGATCAGTTAGCGGCGAGCTGGGTGGGACGGGACTGAGCGGGGCAGGGCGAGGCGGGATGGGACGGGACGCTTCACCACCTGCAGCCACCACCGAAGACGTCTGCTGTGAGTTATCCCGAAGCTCCTGAAGAACGTTGTGAGACCAGGAGGAAGGAGACTCAAGTGCTAGCGTCAGTCGTCTCTTCTTGACACTACCTCTGGAATGGAAGAACCCGAGTTGTCTTTGCGGTGCACCCTGAGGCTCTATCGTGTGAGGGAGCCTGCAAGAGAAAGTACAGGTGCCTCACAATCCCCTACAAGTCACATGATAACAGTTCCATGTCAGCGAGGGTATGAGCGAGGAGCCACAGGATCACAGTGAGTGCCTGAGGGTCTATGGGCTAAGACTTTCGCAGGAGTTTCAGACATTTCCAGAGGTAGTTTTACGTCTTTGGTGGTAGTTTGACCCCACTTCTGTACCGCGAACCTAAAATACCACTCATGAGAATCCGATTGATCTCCTTTTTGGCCTTTGGAAATAATTGATGTGAGAGGCGACAGCGTCCAACAACACTGATGCAAGGCAGGGACATGACCAGCCCCGCCCCGCGTCTCGCCTCCACCTGCCGGCAATCAATCACTCCTTCACGCGAGGGTCCAGTCTCACCTGCCTGTCAAGAGCCTCGTTTTTGCGTCCCGGCCCCGCCACCTCCGCTATTGTTGCACGGGAGGTGTGTTGAGGCGCCCCGCTGCAGGAGGAAGCTAACCAGGCCTGGCATTACCCCGCGTGATTACAGTGTACGGTAGTTAGCGGTCAATTGTGCGGCGCCACGTAATTATGACACGAGTCGGCGTCAAAGGCGGTTCTATTGTGGGCCTGTAATTCCACGCTGACGGCGGCGCGGCGCGGGTCACATGTGTCTCCGAGGTTCACGACAGCACCTGGTAACATCGCGAGGAGGCCCAGGAAGCGAATCACTGACTGCTCCACCTCACAGGCATTACAGAAGGCAATCGTAGGAGCTGTCTGTCTTGGCACGAAGGAGAGTAAGGATTCGCTCACCTCCTCCACTCCTTTTTGCCTTCAAGAAAGAATTTTAGTTATATTTTTCGTACCTTGTCAATGTTGGTGTTTTCTTAGAGTCTCCAGAAAGACCATGAACATTCCCTTTTAACAGTTTCTTAATCCACTCAATCACTAACTCTAAGGCTCTCGACGTATTTTCCTCCCCATTACCACCTTGTTCTCTAATCCCAAAAGTTATGTTTCGTGGCTGGTCGATGTTCGTGTTCTCTTATAATCTCCAGGAAAACCATGAACAGTCCCTCAGCCAACCTGTTAATGCACACACTCAATCTTTCACTGGTTCGCTGAGACTCTGGAACTATCATTCTTCTCCCTCCCACTGTGCTCTCGTACAATTCAAGTTCTATTTCGAAGCTTCCAACACGTTATTCTCTCTTACAGACTCCAGGAAAACCATGAGCAGTCCCTCAGCCAACTGGGAAATCCACTCACTCGCTCTCTCACTCAATCACTAACTTTCTCAAGCTCTGGACGTGTTTTCCTTCTTCCCTCGCTTTCCCCCACAATGCCAGAAGCCCGCCGTCACCCCTCAGGCAGACAGGCTCATTGAGGATCAGCCGAACGTTGACACACCCTCTAACCTGCAGGACGGGTAGCCTCGCAGCCCCCGCCTCGCCCTTTCAGGCTCCGAGAAACACAATAGGCAGATGAGCACGAAATACAAGGTGATAACGGTGTGGAGTGTTCGCGTCTCGACTCCTTTAATCCATTTAGTCTCTTACACACGACGCGGTTTTCGCCTTACATTCTTTTCTCCCTCAAAGCCTCCAGACGGCGTTCCAGAAGCCTCGTTTTTGCCAGGGATGTTTACGGACCAGTGGAGGTGTTGTTGTTGTTGCCTCACACCCTTCCTCCCCTCCCTCGCACCCTTCCTCACCTCCCCTTCTGCCTGCCTCACACGCACTCATCTTGTGGCCGTTGCGAGTGACCACAAGAGGCTGAGACGCGACCACAATCTTCCTGATAAGACTGCCAACCCCGCAAGCCTTGACGTAGCACAGGGGGCCTTGCCCTCTCGCTCTCTGTCTGGGGGACCGGTGCGGTTCATAGCAACGTCCTAAAATAGAAAGTGCTGCAAGACATTTACAAACCGCAAGATCAGGAGGAGATGAAGAGGAAAAAAGACCCTCCTGTGAGCGACCATAACAAGACCCCCCACTCACACACACACACACACACACAAACACACACAACGTGGCCGCAAGGAAAGGGGTTTGAAGTTGAGGAATTTTAGGTTGGTGTTCTCAGGCGCTTCCATCTCTCACCTCAACTATTTCCAAAGGCCTAAGAGGAGACCAATTAGATTCTAATGAGTGTTTCTTTAAGTTCGTGGCACGGAAAAAAGATCAGACTACGCCCAGGGTCATTAAACTACCCCTGGAAATGCCCTAAAACTCCTACGAAAGCCGTGTTAAAATATGTGTGTGCCTTGGTGCTGAAGTGCTTAAGAATATAATTATGACTCTATGTTATTTTCCACTCCTCGGCTCTTTTATGTATCCTCCTTCGTGCTTGTAAAAGATTGCAGCTCCTGATGCTTCCTCAACTCGCCATCTCGTTAGTGGAAGCCTCACTTGATGGCCGCTCCAGCCTGCTCTCTCTCCTACAACACTCATTCCGCTCTTCTTCTAAAATACTACTATCCATTTTCCTACTTCTCCTCGTGCACTTAATCCTACACTGCCGACATTTCTCTTCACCCCGCCCTCTACCTCCCCTCCTCCTCCTCCTCTTTCTTAGCATTATCCAGCTTAACTTCATTCCTTTAAAACTCGCTCCGACCCTTGACCGCGCCGCCTCGCCACCCAGGAACAGCCCCGCCTCTTCGGCTAAAGAATGACGGTGCTTTCGTGGCCTCATGGTTCCAGATGACATAGAGCTCCCCCGTCTGTCTTACCTTGATTTCAAAATATTGTACACTAGGATAACAGACGTCCGGCCACCTGCATGCCTTAGTGACGAGGTGAAGGGCTTGTTGTCTTGTCTGCTTGGGTTGTGCATTCTGCTTGCCTGTGAACCCTGTCACCGAGTTGCTTCTAATTTGCGCAGAGGTTTTGGATAATGTTGACGGTGTTTGGTGTGTCTATTTTGTGGGGTTGGTTAGAGGGTTATGAGAGGTTGTTTAGGGTCAGATTCTTTGTGAGGTTAAAAGTAGGGTCTGTTTGAGGTTACTGAAGGGTGTAATTGAGGTTTAGTGATTGCAGAGGAACAGGAAAAGAAAAGAAAATCAGTGGTTTGGAGTTAATGAAGGTATCTGATATATTTATGTGGGGTTAGTTAGAGGGCTATGAGAGGTTGTTTAGGGTCAGATTCTTTGTGAGGTTACAAGGGGTCATATGACGTTACTGAAGGGTAGAACTTAAGGTTTAGACATCGGAGAAGAACAAGAAAACCCAAAATAAGAATGGTGTCGAAGTGGTTTGGAATGCATTTAGGAAAGAAATGGTATAAAAAGGTTTGTAATGTAAGAGGATATTGAAGGACTAAAGGTGTTATAGGACGAAGCAGAAAGAAGAAACAGAGAAAAGGAGAATGACCCAAGAATCGCATCAGGTCAAGAAACAACAAATGACAGGGAAACCGCACAGCCTCAGGTGATAAGACGAAGAAGGAAGAAGAAACGGGAAGTCGAAGAGAGACCCAAGAATCGCATCAGGTCAATAAACAACAAATGGCCACTAAAGTACACAGTCGTAGGTAATCCCTCATGCACGGGAAGGATGGTAGATGGTGGCGGTGGCGGTAGGAGTGGTGGTGTGGCCCTGTCGCCGCCTCCGGGCCGCCACACACGGGCCTGGCGGGTCGGGAGCGAGGGCGAGGGTGGCCACTTCATACGTCTTATCGCCGACGAGGCAGTCCCGGCTCCCTCCCGCACTTGCCCACCCGCCTAATTTGACTAATAAGCGAGCGGGCGCACGTAGCTCTCGTAAATCCCCCAAGATCGAGTGTTATCGCTTTTTATCCCATTAGTTGGATGCCGTGATCGTAAAGGTTGCTGGATTGCCCGAATGAGGGAGGGCCTTTTTATGCATAGACAGCTTAGAGCATCATATACATCTCGGGCTTCTGTTTTTTGCGATCGTTTGCCCCTTGTATATCGTCCGCTGGGGCCTGAGGGGATGGAGTCTTGTCTTGTCTGGGCGGCGCCGTAACTCATGGAACCTCAGAGGCGTGTTAGTCCCCCTCGTCCAGCCCGTGACTAACTGCATGTATTGAGACTCTGGTGTGTGCTGGGGCAAGGCAGGCCGGTGGTGACTGACCTGAGGGATGGATGAGTCTGTGCGTGTGTGTGTGTTTGACCTAGACGGAGATGTGGAGTAAAATAGCAATGGCGTAATGTGACACAGAGGGCAAGGAAGAATGTGTGAGGTGTGGCTGTCAGGAAGGGGATCAACACTATAGGCTGGCGTGTGCTGGGGGAATGTGGCGCTGACTGACCAGAGTGAGGGATGATTGTGTGTGTTTGTGTGTGTGTGGTGTGACCTAGACGGGAATGTGGAGTGTGGAGTGATGTGACATGGAGTGAAATACCCGTGGAGTGATATGGCGAGGAAGGGCAAGTCAGGTGTGGCGTGGATATGTGACACGGAAGACAAGGAGTGTGAGGTGTGGCTATCAACAAGGGAAACAGCACTAGGAGAGGTATGACACGGAGTATTAGAAGAGATGTGGTCATATACGTCGATGTGGTGTATATAGTGGAAAACTAGGAGGGATGTGGCGTGGGAATATGGCGCCCAGAACGAAGGTGGGATGTGACATGAGGACCCAGGAGAGTTAAAGAACCAAGAAAGATGTGGCTTGGTTCACCTGAAGGGATGTGACGTATGCATCAGAAAAAAAACCACACGTCACACACACACACTCACCCTGATGCTGCTAGAACAAACACACACACAAACAGACCCACAAACACACCGCCAGTCACTACCAGAACCCACCGCATCGTCAACACATACACACACACACACACACGCACACACACACACACGCTCTCTCTGGTCACTGCAAAAGGCAAAACAAGGCAACACTATTTTCGCCTT
>NC_066525.1:1337500-1452500 GCF_024679095.1 Eriocheir sinensis
ACACCGATAGGCTCAGTGATAGCGATGGATCATTACTACCCGTGATATCTCTCCCCTTCATTACCATAAGTTAACCGCGGATAGATGCCTTGCCACGCCCGACTCACTTCGCCTTGCCACCTAGATAGATATTCACGCCCTCTTCAGCCTCCTTCCTCCTCCTCCTCGTTTTAGTCTTGTCTATGTCTTTGCGAATTGAGTTTTTTTCTACTTTTTTTTCATCTTTTTGATTGATTTTCATATTTGTTTCTCCTCGTCGTCATCATCTCAATTTTCCGTCACACTTTCCTCTCCTCTCATCCTTATCCTTTGATCCTTGTCCTTATCCACCTAATTTATCCTCATCTTCACTTCCATTCTCCTAATGCTAATCTTTCCTCACTCTTTCCATTCTCCTAATACTAATCTTTCCTCACTCTTTCCATTCTCCTAATACTAACCTTTCCTCACTCTTTCCATTCTCCTAATACTAATCTTTCCTCAACCTAACCCTCACGCCCTCATCCTCGTCCTCGTCCAATTCCTCGGCCTCAAAAACCCTGAAGTGCAGTATAATATTGCCATTCGTTTCTCGGGTCAAGCCAGTCGAGGAGAGAAGCAACGCGCGGAGGAAGAGGAAGAGGAGGAGGAGGAGGAGGCGGTTGGGGTAGCAGAGAGCGCTCGAGAGAGAGAGAGAGAGGGAGGGAGGAGGTACCCACTGACATCAAACCCGTGCATCAGACTCTCTCGATCTGACGTCACTCGCATTACATCAGGAGTGACTCGCCCTGACGTCCAATCAACGCATCCTGCCCCGTATTTTTCAGGCCTGCATGGGAATGAATGTAAATCTGGGCCGACCCTAATTAAATTCCAGTCATCGTAAAGTCCGCACTCTTTAATAAGAAGAGGTTTGGATCGCCCTTCCATCACGGCGAACCAGGACAGAGGGAGGGAGGGAGGGGGATAGAGGAGAAGGAAGAGGAAGAGGAGGAGGAAGAGAGTGCAGGATAGGGATGCACAGGAGGTGGAAGAGGAGGAGAAGATAGGAAGAGAGGGTGTTGTTACTTGCTGCAGAGGAAGGAATGGAGAAAGGGAAGACAGAAGGAAGAAGATATGAAGAGAGAGAGAGAGAGAGTATAAGATAAAGACGCATTGGGGGAGAGAAGGAAGAGGAAAATAGGGAGCTACGTCTAACAGAAGAAGGAAGGAATGCGCAGAGAATGAAGGAAAAGGAGGAAAAAGTAGAGTAAGAAGAGGAGAAGGAAGGAGAGGCATAATAAAAGTCAGTGATGCAGTAAGGAAGAAGAAAAGTAGGAGGAGAAGGAAGAGAGGGAGGAGGGGGAAAAAGTGAGCCATTGAGATCCCCGAGTGATGATAATATACAACAGGTCATTCTATTCGCTTCTCATTCATTCTCCCTCCCTTGCAACTCCTGATAGAGATGTTGACGTGTTTCTCTCAGTCAGTATTATCTTGTGTTTGTTTGTCCATGAGTAAGAGAGGTTTTGTGAGCTTGTTTTAACCCTCCCTTTCATCTCTCTCCTTCCTTCTCCTTCCCTTCCTCTCTCTTTTTCGTCAAGGGTATTGGAAGAAAGGGAAGTGGGGGATAAGAGAGATTTTTTGAGCTTGTTTTGACCTTTCCTTCCATCTCCCTCCTTCCTTCTCCTTTCCTTCCTTTCTCTTCTTCGTCAAGGGTATTGGAAGGAGAGGAAGGGGTTAGTGAAGAAGGGAGAGTAGATGGAAGAGGGTTAAAGACTGTATCGGAGTGTTTAAATGTATGGTTTAGTAGGTTTTGGCTTCATTTGGTATCTCTCATCTCCCCTTCCTCTCTACCACCATCACCTCCTTCCTCTCTCTCTCTCTCTCTCTCTCTCTCTCTCTCTCTCTCTCTCTCTCTCTCTCTCTCATTTATCATCTTTATTTTAATTTGCTTAAAGGTATTATTCTGCGACCTTCTTTATTCCTATCTCATCCTTTCCCTTCCCTTGCCTTCCCTTCTTTTCCCCTCTTCCCTTCCTTTCCCTTCCCTTTTCATTCTTTCCCAATCTCCCTTTCCTTCCCTCCCCTTCCCTTACCTTTCCATCCACAATGACATCGTTCGCTCAGTTATCATATCTATTTTTGTCTATTTTCAGGTAAGGTTCTGTCGGCTTGTTCATCCCTGCAGCCTCTCAACACCACATCCTGCCCTTTCTATTCCGTCATCCCAGGTACTGTTAATGTTTACAGGAATTTATTGCAGTCAGGTCTTTGTTTTGTTCATTTTGCACGCACGAATATGTGAGCCTCTGCATCCCTTCGACCTCCCTCCTTACAACATCCTCGCCTCCTCGTCATCCTTTTTCGTCTGTCTCTCCTCCTTCTCCTTTTCTGCCTCCTGCTCCTCTTTCCTCTGTTCCACCCTTCCTCTGCGTCTGTCTCTCCTCCTCCTTCTTTTGTGGCTCCTGCTCCTCTTTCCTCTGTCCCTCTTCCTTCTTCGTCTGTCTCTCCTCCTCCTTCTATTGTGCCTCCTGCTCCTCTTTCCTCTGTCCTTGCTCCTCTTCCTCCTCCTCCTTCTTGCATACCAGACCAGCTCGAGTGTTGCGCGTGGGCTGACACTCGACCCCTTGCGGCCACCCTTGTCACCTTTCGAGATTTGTGCAGCCACTCCTCACAGCAGCTGGCGCCTCCTCCTGCCCTGCCTGCATGCCCAAAGGGGTGAAAAAAATGAAGTTGTTACGATTGGTCTCTTATTCTCTCTATATCTATCTGTTTAGCTCTCTCTCTCTCTCTCTCTCTCTCTCTCTCTCTCTCTCTCTCTCTCTCTCTCTCTCTCTCTCTCTCTCTCTCTCTCTCTCTCTCTCTGCCATGCTTGGAGATTTGTTTTGTTTTTTGTTTTGTTTTCTTATTCTTTTCTTCTTATTGTTTCTTATCTTTTCCCTCACACACACACACACACACACACACACACACACACGTGAAGGCACGTACGTAGTGAGTAAATTAGTTTGTTAATATATATACTTTGCTAATTTAATGAAGCCTTTCCTAATAATAATGGTAAATAGTGTAGTATCGCAGAGAGAGAGAGAGAGAGAGAGAGAGAGAGAGAGACTATGACCTTCAACACGTTTTTCCATCCTCCTCCTCCTCCTTCTCTTCCTCCTTCTTCCATCTCATTCCTTTCCCTTCTTCCTCTATGTTAATGTTTGTCTGTCTGTATCTATTCCAATCTTTTTTTCCCTATCTATATTAGTATCTATCTATCTATATTATCTACCTAGTGTGTCTATCTCTATATCTATCTATATCCCTTACTAACCTTACCTTTCCCTTCCCTTTCCCACCCTTAATCGCTCTCATATTCTCCTTTCCCGCCTTCATCTCCTAACCTCGCCCTCGACTCCTCCCCTTCACACATCCTTCCCGCCTTCCCCTACACGCCTCGCCCTTCCCTCCCCGTCCCTTCCCATCCCCAAGCACCTCTCCCACCACCCAACTGACTCCGCTGTGCTCCTAATTCGATTATCTTTGTAAAATGACTGTGTGTCAAAGAAAAATTTATTACACGCAGTGCCGCAAGCTGCAGATAGCCTCTCCCTTCTCCTCCTCCTCACTCTCTCACTCTCTCTCTTCCCCTCCTCCTGTAATAAAACTCCCATGCCTTCCCTTCTCTCCTCTCCTTCTCTCTCTCCTTCTTCTCTCCCCCCGTGTGTGTGTGCGTAAGAGGAAGGGAGTTTGATTCTCCTCGGACGGTTTGTGAACATGACTGGCAACACTGGAGAGCTATTGTTGCCCTGATGTCACACTATCACCGTAGATCATCTCCGTCCCCTCTCTGTCCTCCTCCTCCTCCTCCTCCTCCTGTTATTTGTCCGTGTGCTTGTTCGGGGTGTGTTGCTGTGTGTTTGTGTGTTTGGTTGACTCTCCCTCTCTTTCTCTGGCTGTCTGTATGTATGTATATGTGTGTATGTATGTATGCCTGCCAGCTCCCTCCTCTCTCTCCCTCTCTCGCTGGACCAAAATAGCTCAATCAATCCAGTCAAACCATTTTAAATTCCTGTATTCTTGGGCTGCATACCACGTTACACACACACACACACACACACACACACACACACACACACACACAGCCTTGCAAACAGCCTCATCTATAATCCTTTCCTGAGGCGGCTAGTCATTGCAGTGCTTTGATAAGGGTATGGAAAGACAGTTCAGGTTTAAGAGGAAAAAGTTATATTAAAAAGATTCCTCGTAACAAATATATAAGTGTGAAATAATGCGTTGATGATCTCTTGTACTGTGTTCAGGTCTCAGGTTAATGCGATCCGATTCCAAGCGTGTCGGATCCTCGCCTTTGCTTCTTATTTTCCAGATGACTTTTTCCTCATATTTGGTCACGATTTTTCCGCCTCGCACGCCATCACTTCTTGTAGGTAATAGTTTTGCTGCATGACCCATCAGGGGGAGTTGGATACTATTCATTTTTACTTGTTTTTTACTTGTTACAATAGATATTTGATACTAATGTTAAGGGAAATTATTATAAAACGGGTTTCACTACTACTACTACTACTACTACTACTACTACTACTACTACTACTACTACTATTACTACTACTACGGTAAGGGAAATTATTTTAAAATGGTTTTCACCACTAATATTACTACTACTACTACTACTACTATTACTACTACCTCTACTACTACTACTACTACTACTACTACTACTACTACTACCACCACTGCTACTACCTCTACTACTACTACTACTACCACCACTAAAAATCTAGTACTAATAATAAGACTAATAATACTAATGATACTAATACTAATCATTTTCCCCCTCAAGCCACTCCAGTCATCAACACTCACGCCCTGCCGCTGCCTGTCAACAACCAACCCCTGAGAGATACCTTCCTGGCATCACCTCTGTCCCACATATACACCAGTGGCTTCAAAACATTCCAGTCAGTCAACCTGTAGTACTGGAAATAAAAGAAGAGAGAGAGCTAACTTGTATCTTTATTACTGTTCCTACTAATGATAATAATAGTAGTGGTGGGAGTAGTAGTAGTAGTAGTAGTAGTAGTAGTAGTAGTAGTAGTAGTCCATCACACCTTCCGGCACACTCACAATCACGGAACAAAAAATCTATATAAAAAAACACTCAATTCTTCTCGGCCTCAACGTGTCGCCGAGCCGAAGAAAATTGCTACATGAAGGAAAGGAATTCGAAGCCTTTTATTTTTAACCTAAAGGAATTGAACTCCACTCGTGTGCCTAAGAGAGAGAGAGAGAGAGAGAGAGAGAGAGAGGAAGTAAAGAAGGAAGAAGAGGAAGAGGAAGAGAGGAGAGAAAAGTAGCCAATGAAATAATAACACACACACATACACACACACAGTACCTCATCCCCGTGTGTGTGCTACAAAAAAAAAAAGTTAATAGGGCGTTTGTTGAATAGACTGAGTAATGCCGCGAATCCTTTAGAACCTCGCCAAGCAATCATCATAAATCCCGCAATGAACAACAGCACAATGGGTGGATCTCTCTCTCTCTCTCTCTCTCTCTCTCTCTCTCTCTCTCTCTCTCTCTCTCTCTCGTCCGGTCGCTCGTACGCTGTCTGTCTGTTTTTTCGTAGTCATTAAGTTCATTTGATCTCGTAATCGCCACGGACTCTTGAGATTTACGATTCGTTTCCCTCGGGTCTGCTCGGACTAATGAAGTTGTGTGTGTGTGTTTGTGTATTTGTTTATGCGTTTGTGTGTGTGTGTGTTTGGTGGGTCAGGTAACAACAGGTAACTCCATCCCTTATTGGCAGGTGGATGATTGTTACAGGTAGTTCGGGGTGCACCTGACGTTAACCTCCAATAAAGTCTAACCTAAGCATCTCTTTTTTTACATGATTCACTTTCTTAGTCTATTGCATCGTCTCCTTTCTCCTATATAAACCTTAATCTTCCTTTCATTTATCTTTATCTCCTTCGTGGCAGCATCATTCTCTCTTTTATACGTTTTTCCCTTTGCTATAACTCATTTTTTCTTCACATATCACCTAATTTCCATCACTGCACTTCAATGGTCACGCTCTCCCATCCTACGAGCTTTATCTCCTTCGTGGGTGCATCAATCTCTCTTTTCCTATGTTTTCCCTTTGCTATAACTCAATTCTTCATCTCATGTCACCTCGTTTCCCTCACTACATGTCAATGGTCACGCTCTCCCATCCTAGGAGCTTTATCTTCTTCATGGGTGCATCAATCTTTCTTTTTCTATGTTTTCTCTTTGCTGTAACTCAATATTTCCTCCCACATCACCTCGTTTCCCTCACTACATGTCACTGGTCACGCTCCACACCCTTGCATTGGCCCTCAAGCGGTATTAGCCCGAATTCCAAGGACTTACCAACCTATTTCGCCCTCCGTCCCTTCGTCCCTCGCTGCAGCCTCACCTCAGTCCACAATCGCCCTTCCTGTTTGTCTTATCTGCGGCCTTCCCGTGTAATTTGCGGTCGTATGTTGCGGATTCCTGGACAGCCCTGGCAACACCTCGGCAGCGTGGAGGCGAGTGTTATTTGCGTGTTTATCTTGGGTTGGAAAATGCAGATAAATGCAGCGACTGGGCATGCCTGAGCGGGTTGGGCCTCGGCTGGTCTCCATACGCTACGGTTACGGGTTACGGGTTACGGCCTCGTGCAGTCCTCCATTAGACGGACACTCAGGCTGGGGCGCAAGATTACACGTTGCGTCTGATTACAAACGTGTGCCGGGGCGACGTTCATCACCGCCGCGATAATTGGAATTCGAGTACCAGTAGTAATTGCTATCTGGGGCGCCATGACTGCGGGTGGCCTCCTCGCCTGCCTACTCGTGCGTCCTCGCCCGCCGCGCCATGACTAGGCAATGAGATGGAGGAGTATGCAGGGTGCTCAGGTCCTCCTCTTGTGCACACTTAACCATCCCGCTGCCCCGTGCGAAAGGCGACACGAGGTTCAGTTTTCCATATCCTTCCCATACTACCGTTGTTTCTACCCCTTACGAAAGACTAGAGGCTGTGATAAGAGTCGTATGCAGGGTTTTCAGGTCCCTTAACGCTGCCGCTGCCCCGTAGGAAGGCGACACGAGGTTCAGTTTTCCCTCTCTCCTTCCCCTTTTACCATTGTTTCTCCCCCTTACGAAAGACCGCTAGAGGTTGATAAGAGTCGTATATGCAGTGTTTTCAGGTCCTTTTCTCTTCCTTCACCGTTAACGCTGCCGCTTCCCCACACGAAAGGCGACACGAATTTCAGTTTTTTCCCTCTCTTTCCCCACCCCCATTCTACACACACACACACACACCACCTACCTATCCCTACCTCCCCTCCCACATCCCTACACCCCTTAATACACCCACACACCTGCGAAAGATCCTCAATTACAGGTGATATAGCGGCCTCCTGACGGTGTAAACTCTCCACGAGGTGACGCTTCCCCCTCCCCACCCACCCTCACCTTCCCCCCCACACCATCTACCCCAACCTCCTCCACCCGACCCTCCCTGACCCTCCTACCTCCCCTCTGAGTTATGTGGAGTCCATGCAAATTTAATGAGCGAACACCTGAGTGATGCGCAGGTGCCTCCGCCGTGACTTGAGCGAGGTGTGTGTGTGTGTGTGTGTGTGTGTGTGTGTGTGTGTGTGTGTAAGGCGTGAGGGAGAGAAGGAAGGAGGGAGGGAGGAAGATGTGTGTGAGAGGAGAGAGATGAGGGGAGGCTGGATGCTTGGGGGAGAGCTGAGAGGTGAAGGAAGGGGTGAGGAAGGGAGGAAAGGAGAGAAGGGGATGCTGGGGAGGAGAGGAGAGGAAGGTATAGGGGAGGGAAGGAGAGGAGAGGAAGGGATGCTGAAAAGGGAAATGAGCATATGATATGTAGCGAGAGGAGGGGAGAGAAGGGATGCTGGGAGAGGGAGATGAGTATGGGATGTGTGAGAGAAGATGAGGAGAGAGAGAAGAGGCTGTATGACTGGGAGATGAAAGTGAGTGAGAAAGAGAGAGAGTGGATGCTGTGTCAATGTGCTCCATCTCTCTCCTAATCTTCTGTTAACTGATACTGTCTTGCGAGAGATCATTAGGTGAATCAAACTCCTTTACTGGTACTCTTGACTAGGAAAGGGCAGGTGTGTGTGAGGGAAGGGAGGGAGAAGAGAAGGAGGATAAAGGGGGGGAGGGGGGGATCCTGACCGTGTCCTCAGCATCCGTTGTCCGCCTTCACCGCCGCCGCCGTCGAAGTGCAGCGTCTCGGTCCAACAATTAGCATCACGGAAGGAATATTTACGTCCCTCCTTTCCTTCAGATCTCCCGATAAGGATCTAATGAGACAGGGGAGTGAGTCATCCTGCAACCCTCACCCCTCACCCCCCTCACCTTCACCCCCCTGACACACTTTAAACCCTTCCTCCTCTTCCTCCTCCTCCTTGTCTTAGCACCTCCTCTAAATCGTGACTCCCAGCTACCCGACCTCCCCCTCCATCTCCTTCCCCTTGATCGTGACACCCAAACCCTCAAACACCCCATCCCTTCCCACCACACTCACCTAGACATCCTATATACCCTTCCCATAGCCTCCTAATATCCTTCCGTATCCCCCTCCATCTCCTTCCCCTTGATCGTGACACCCAAAACCCTCAACCACCCCATCCCTTTCCACCACACTCACCTAGACATCCTATACCCTTCCCATAGCCTCCTAATATCCTTCTGTATCCTTAAACGTAAATCCTATGGTAGTTAAGACTCAGATACCCTTCCTACCTGTATATTCCCTCCGTCAGGTGTGCCCAGGTAACTTGACATAACCTGGAGGGGCTTAGAATGAGGGTTGGGTATAACAGGTAATGATGTGGCCGGTACAGCACCTCCCAGAACGTCCAGTGTCGCTTCTCGCCATCTCGCTGGTTATTATAAAGTTCATTACAGTAATTATGGGTCCCGGCTTCCCCTCCTCCGCCCCACAATAGCTTCTCTGACTCCTCCTCCGACCTCTTCACCTCCGCCACACCCATCCTGAGGTACTACAGAACGCCCTCCCCGAGCGATACACACACACACACACTCACTCCTTGAATTAAACTCGCCCCGCCGTCGTTCTTTTGTTTATTGTGGTTGTCTGAGGGTGGCGTTAATATTCATGCCCGTAGATCAGATTGGGAAGGGTAAGCATTAGCACTTGTTTGGTGTATGTTGGGGATGTGATGGAGAGGGAGGGAGTGTTTGTGTTCGGAGAGAGACGGAGATGGGGTAGAGAAAGACAGAGAGGGAGAGAGGGGGAAAGTATGCAACAGACACACAGACACAGGCTTACCCAGAGAAAGACTGACAGATACACAGACAGCGAAGAGACAGACAGACAGAAAGACAGACTAACACAGGGACAGAGACACAGATAGAGGCTTACAGAGACAGACTAACCTAAAAACAGACAGGCAGACAACGGACAAGAGAGAGACGAGGAAGAAACAGGGGCAGATTAACCGACAGACAGATTTACACACGGACAAACTAACATAAAAACACTCACAAAAACAATAATGAGCAGCGTGTGAAGACGAACTCCAGTACATTATTAAACCCGCACTTTGGACCCGCTAAAACATATATTATTCTATTTATTTTCCTCTTTTTCTATCCCCGTACCTAAACCGGAGATCTCGAACGCGATACAATCTCTACCATTCACATCAACAATCCGAGAGTGTGATTATATCTGCTCGCGTCCCTCCCCTTTCCTCTCCTTCCTCTCCTCCTCCTCCTCCTCCTTCGCCTGCAGCTCCGTAGTCCAGTCTCTGCGCTCCGAAGTGTTAATGACATAGTTTACATTAGCATTCCTGTTCTCTTAAGTTCGCAGCCACTCTGTTTTCACTCCTGGGGTTCTTGTAGATTGTGTTATTCAGATTAGAGGTGTGGGTACGGCTGTGTGTGTGTGTGTGTGTGTGTGTGTGTGTGTAAGCGTTGGGGTATGTGTGTCTCGTGTCGTGTTGGGAGTAGCTACGTTGTGTGTGTGTGTGTGTGTGTCAGTCTTGCATTCTCTCGAGCTACATATCTTTACACTATTTACTTTTGTTCTAGAATATGAATCTCTCCCGACACGCTCTCCCTTCCCTTCCTTCCTTCCTTTCCCAGTCTCTCGCTCTTCTATTTTCTCTCCCTCGGGTCCTGGCCTGGCAATGAAACACACACACACGAATAAATAAAGTGTACTAGATGGGTCAGTAGGCTTCTAGGGGATAATAAACCAGAGGGAAAAGGGGTAACACCAATACAGGAAGGGAGAGGTCTAGAAGCATCACACACCCCGAGGCTGGCAGAGGGGAAGTGGTGGGTCGCACCGGGCCGGTCAGCTGTCAATCACGTGTAGTTGCGACGGCGCTCTATAGGGGGCAGCACCTTCCGGGCCGGGCGAGCGTTGACACCACTGAGGGCCGGAAAGCAAGCAGAGTTAGCACTACTGAGAGCACTAGAGGCGGGGGGGCCGATTCACGCAAGAGTAGGAGATATTATTTTAATTTCAAAGCCGTGGGGTAATGTGCTTTATCGTGGGATGGGGTTATATTGCCGGCTTATTAAGACAGACTATAATAACACACACAGAGGATGGGAAGGAGGAAGAGGGGAGGAGGTTAAGCATGGAAAGGAGATGGGAGACAGAGGGAGGCAAAAGATGGGAAGGAGTGGATAGGAAGCTGAGGATAGGAGGGAGAGGGTAGGAAGGCTGGGGATGGGAAGGAAAAGATGGGAGGCAAAGGACGGGAAGAAGTGGATAGGAGAGAGAGAGAGAGAGAGAGAGACAGGAAACAGGGAGAGAAGACCCACTAAAACAATACTCAAGACTCGTGTGGCTGAAGTCTTGGCGCCGTGCTTGTTGGAATGGACAGGCGGAGGGCGGGATGAGGTACGGGGAGGGGGCAGGGTGGTTGTCGTGGGCGTGAGGTGTGGGCGGGGGCGTGGGAGCGGCGCCACCCCCGTCGCCGCGCCGCTCCGTCCTGCAAGAGCGTGTCAATTAGCGTTCATTAGCGGCTCATTAAGGGATGCAGGTCGTGAGGGGCGTCAGGTAAGCTACGAGAAATCCCTGCACGTCTTGGTCCCCTCTTCCTCCTCCTCCTCCTCCTCCTCCTTCTTCTCCTCCTCCGTGAACCTCTGGCCTTTTGTGGTCTCGTCTGGCTAAAGTTATTGATAGCTTACCTGTCGGAGGGTCTTCAGAGTTTCCTTGAATATGTAAGTGTGTGGGTGTGGGTGAGAGAGAGAGAGAGAGAGAGAGAGAGAGACTAATCAGTAGTAGTAGTAGTAGTAGTAGTAGTAGTAGTGCCCTGGTTTGAAGGTCTCAAGAGAAATCTAGGGAGTTTTAACAGTACAAATGTTACCTAATACCATCATTTTACTTTTTCGAACTCCACCTTTTATATCGCTAATTCGCAATACCTTTTCTTGCACTACTAACGAAATCTTATGTCTCATCTTATGTATCACTATTTCACAGGACGAGTGTTCAAATATGCCCGCTCAGTTTTTCCTCATCTCACCTTTTATCATCAATTCTGTACCAACCTGTTTCTGTCTGTCATTCTCTCGTTTTCAGGTGCATAATATAACCACTGACAACTCTTCACCTCCTTCTTTGGGTACCTGAGCAAGTGTTACCAATCGCCTCTAATCTAACCTCACCTGAATCGAACCTGCCAGCCACCCACACACTTCTGATGCTGCCCGTGTCATTTTATTTTCCCCAAGTGCATACTCTCGCTCCTAACAACATTTCACCTCCTTTTTTGGGGCATGCGAGCTTGTGTTACCGATCATCTGTGTGTTATGTAGCCGCCTGCCTCATACAATCGATTCTCACCCTCCTGTTATTGCCTGGGTCGTTATCTTTCATTCTTAGCGCATAAAATCGTTCTTGACAGCACTTGCTTTCCGTTTTGGGTAGTGGAGTGGTGTGCAAGTGATCATTTCAGTGTTGCGTCCCTTCATGCCTTGCTTCTCCTCCTCCTCCTCCTCCTCCTCTTCTTCTTCGTTTTATTCTCTTTCAAAGTATCTCTGTGTGTGTTTCTTCTTTCCCTCGCTCGCTGGATATTGTTTTTTTCCTACGCTCCTGTTCCTCGCCTCATGTTCAAGTATCGCGTATGATGAGGTCAGGCTCGGAATCAGACCTCGGACCGCTTTTTTCTGTGTTTCGCTTCAGCAGTTTTCCGCGGCTCCTCAAGTAGACAGTTTCAGCGGCGGGCTTCCTCGGGTCTGGTCTGGGCGGCGTGTTCTGCATTGACTCAGCGGCGGCGACAGGTACTCTTGAATCGCGCTGCTCTTTTCTTTATACTTCTTGCGCTGTGATGATTTTTTTATATCCAATTTTCCGCCTCAGCATTCCTCGCCGTCCTTAGATTCATCCCATTGCTCTTTTTACCGAGTCCTTGCCGAGCGCATTCCCTCCTGTACGTCACTCCTCAGGGAAAGCCTTATCGCCACCTCAGCATTCCGCCCGCCAACCACCAGCCAGCCTTCATACCACGCTCCCCTGTATCACATCCTCACTAACTCAGCGCCAGCAGCGGCCAGACTATCATCACTCCATGTTTACCTTTTAAGTTCTTACTCCCAGCTCGTAATTATCCTCCATGTACCGTGATTTATTTTTGTTTGTTTACTAAAAGTGAGTCTGCCCCGCGCACCCTCATGACAGTCGTCCGATTAAACAGCATCACCGGCCCGCGGCGCGTCCTTACGACCCAAGGCAGATTGGAGCAAGAACTTGGCCTCGTAAGAAGCTGAACTGATTCCACTCGGGCCTTGGCGGGAGTGTTCCTCATAACAAGCCCAGCGCGGGGACGGGGCGGGGATGAGGACGGGGATGGGGACGGGGACGGGTGCTCTGGGCGGCCCTGAACTCCGCCCGCCGCCCGCTCCTCCATCATGCCGCCGCGCTGCTCCCCTCAAGTTTATGTTCGCCCGGTTCAGTTTTTTTGTGGGACTCCTATTTACCAAGGAGCTAACTCGTGTTTAATACAATATGTTAATTGTTTGTTGTTTATCTTACACCGTAATTGTTTTCTATCGTGGCGTCAGACAATAGACTTGTTGGGCCGGACGCCGCCGCGCCCTCATCGGCTGTGGAACAAATCTGGCGGCCGCCGCGTCTGGAGCCTCGCCCGTCCTTCCTTCCTCCTTCCTTTCTTCTGTCTTCCTCGTACGTGTCGTTCTTCCGCCGTCCCCCCGTCGCCCTGGGTCGTGGCCGCCCCCGCCCCCGCCTCGCACCTGCCGCCGCCGCCACGCTTCACGTAATATCGGCGCTTGTCATTTTCTTGAAATCTTTTTATCTCAAAATCCACCGACTTGAGAAGCAAAATCCTGTCCGTGCAGATTCTCCCCTCCGCCGCCCCGCCACCGCTCCCGAGGCCGGGTAATCTCGCTCGGCATTAAAAATACACTCCATCCGCAAACACGAGTCGTCCCAGCCGCGTTTTATTTACTCTCGCGAAATGTTTATCGACGTCTGTATGGAGTCGCCTTGTCCGCGCCTCTCCCCGCCGGGTTACTCACCATCTCATATAATCTTTAACTTTTCAATTTCCGTCTTCCCATAAGGTGAATTTATCGTTTGGTTAGCATAGAGATGTATGTTAATGTGAAGAGTTAACTCCCATCCCTTAGCGGGCAGCCTTTCGCGTATAATGCGAAACACAAGTCTTTCACTGTGGCTACCCTTCCTGTCCCTCCCGACCCTTCCCACCCCGACCATCGCACCCTCCCTCTCCCTCACTCTCTCTCCTTCCCCTTGTTCCCGTGTCGCTCCCAGCCGTACTGAAGTTTATATATCAGGCGGCGAGTGGGTGTGAGGCGACGTGAGGGTCTAGGTGCTCCCGCCGAGTGCAATAATGCGGCCGAAGATGAAGAAGACATTTTGTTCTTCGTGTTCTTTGCTGCGTAATGAATGGTGATGAGCCGTCGCGGGCAGCACGAGACCGACAGCACACCTGCCGCCCCCTCCTTCGTATCTGCCCCTCTCTCGCTTCCTCCCGCAGGTGTCATTGGCCCAGGTGGAGAGGGAAAGCGAGAACATCATATAGGGAAGGTGCTTATGTTTCCTCCTTACTGTCCAGCCTAATGAATGATACACAGAAGCATTATATATATAGTATTGGCACTGTTACTAGAGGGTTACTTCACATTGGCACACTTCCTACCCACGTCCTTCTAAATCCAGGCACTCTTTACCCCAATCAAGGTACCGCAGCCTCCGTGTCACCTCGCCCTGCGCATATACAAGCTGCCGGGTATCTATCCTTCGCCGCCCCTTCCTCCCTCGCCTTCCCTCCTCCGTGCATAATTGTCTCATCGAATCGACTTTAATTGTTTCTACTTTTTATTCCGACGTAACACCGAGCGGGGACGTGGCTCAGAACAGACGTGGAATTGAAAACGAGCACTCCAGTAATTGACTTTTTTCTCGCGTCCCTGAAGACCCAACCTACACCAACCGCAGCCTCCTCTACCTCCTCGTCTCCGTGAACACAGTCAAGTTTTTAGTGTTCTTGTGTTTGAGGGTAACTTTGACGTGTTAGTTTACCCCTCAAACCCGTAACTAAGGTGGGTGGTTAGTGGTTACGTTTTTCTGAGGTTCATCTTTGGTGCATCTCCATCCTGGCCCTCCCTGACCCATCTTTCCCAAGCCAAGTCTTCCGCAGTACATTCTTTAGCATCAACCTTCTCCTCAGCCTTTCCGTTCTAAACCACCTGCATACCTTTTCCTCGTTCCTTCCTCTCTCTCTTCCCTTGTCCTGTTTCTCGTCTCTGTCACTCCACGAAGCATCCTCACCCAGCCTCGTCTTCCACAGTGCATTCCTCAGCCTCCATCTCCTTGGCCTTCAGTTCTAAGCCACCAGTTCATCCCTCAGCATCCCTTCTTATCCCAATACCTTCCACTCCCTCTTCCATTCTCCTGTACCTCGTCTCTGTCACCCCACAAAGCATCCTTAACCCAGTCTCGTCTTCCGTAGTACATTTCACAGCATCCATTTCCTTAGCCTTCCTTTCTCATCCACCTCTTCATCCTTTATCGTCCAAACAATCCACTCTCTCTCCCCTTGTCCTGCACCTCATTTCTGGCACTCCAAAACCCATCCTCATCCAGCCTAGTCTTCCGTAGAACAATCCATATTCGTCTGTCCATCCCTCATCGATCCTTCCTTCCCCGCACCTTCCACTCTCTCCTCCCTTGTCCTGTACCGTCGTTCTGTCACCCCCACGAAGGTGCACGCCGTCCCCTCATGCATAAATATGAGCTACCGCGTCCGGGGTGGGCTAGGGCGGGCCGGGACAGCAGCAGAAAGAGGAGGCACAGGTGAACTTCAGGTATGCGCTGCGTCGGTCAGTCCGGGCGTGTCCAGTGGGCGATAGCAATAGTCTCAAGTAATAAGAGTAGCCATTAAGCCTTTCAGTCCGTCTATCCGCCGTAATTCCCTATCGTTAGCGGGTCTAATTGAAGTGTTTGATGTTATAGGGGAAGCTGAGATGTTTATTCATGCCTGGAAACCTGCTATGGAGTGCTTATGATCGTGTGTGGTAGTGGTGATGGTTGGGGTGGTGGTGGAGGTCGAGGGTAGCGATGGGGCGGGGAGGAAGGGGTCGGGGAGGGACTCAGTGGCGGCCGCACCTGGTAATCTTCCATCGTATGTTAAATGTTGCTTCGTATTACCGTGGAACTGCGCGATTACTCTCCTCTTAATGACATGTGGTTCATTCGGAGTCGATTATATTATTCCTACCGTCTCCAGCGTTGCCAGGTGTATCAGCTTACCGTACGCAGCATATATCGTATTTTCCGGTTTTTTGACACAATTATTGCCCCCAGAACATCGATACTTGACGCTAATAACACTAACTTTAATGGTAGATCGTTACTGGTCCTTGTACGATAGCTTTAGGGCCTGAAGATGCATACGAAAACCTGGTAACCCTGCTTCTCATCCTCAACCCGCCCAACCCACCCCTCACCCACGCCGAGCCAAGACACTATGCTCAGAAGAGATACCAAGGAAACGGACATCGCCATGAATATACACATTAAGAGCTCCTGGTTTCTTGCCCCGCCGTGATCACAGATATATACGCGGCGTTTCTGCCTGAAGACTCTTACCGGATGACTGGCTGGTCCTCTGAACGCTCTCTCAGGCGACGAGGAAGCGATTAAGACTCAATAAGCGGATCAAGTACCTATTTCCACCCTGGTAAATGGTATCTAGGATCATATACGCGGTGTTACTACCTGAAGACTCGTACCGGTTCACTGCCTGGCCCTCTGAACGCTATCTTAGGCGACGAGCAAGAGACTAAGACCTCATAAACCGATCAAGTACCCATTTTAACCCTGGTGCATGTTAGCTTCAGTCTGAATCGTGGGTTTGAATGCCATAACCGACTGTCTGAGAACCCTGATAGCTCTCTTAAGGGACGAGCAAGCGATTAAAACTCAATAAACTGATCAAGTACCCATTCCCGCCCTGGTAAATGGTATCCAAGATCATATAAGCGACGCTAGAACCTGAATCTTGGGTTTGAATCCTATTACTGACTGTCTGGGTGATGGCTCTCTTAGTGGACGGCCCAGTGGCTATACGAAGAAAGGATCAAGTACCATTTCCACCCCGGTAAAGGATAGTTATAAGGTCACCCACGCTGCGATATATAAGGTCATGTTCTGAAGCATTTCGGCGCCCAAGCTCACATATTTGACAAGTCTTTCGTAGGAGTCGTGGGCATTTCCAGGGATAATTTTATGACCCTGGTGGTACGTTTGCCCTTCCTCTGTACCATGAACCTTAAGAAACCATCACTAGAACCCGATTGATCTCCTCTTTGACACTTTGGAACTATATGCTGTGAGTTCAGGAAGCGTTTGAGAGTACTGCACCTTTAGTCTGAATTCTATTAAAGACTGACTGACTGACTGACTGGCTGGCTGTAATATAGTGGACGGCCCAGTGGCTTCAAGGAGTATACGCTAAAGCTACGCGTGGCCCCAGTGCTCATCTCCGTTGCAGGCCAGTTAGCCACCCATTTCAACCCCCCAGAAACAGTTGATTAAGATGTCATTTCCGAAGCCTCGATGCCCCGGTGGCCGCCTCGTCTACGCGTGGCCCCAGTGCTCATCTCCGTTGCAGGTCAGTTAGCCACCCATTTCAACCCCCCAGAAACGGTTGATTAAAATGTCATTTCCGAAGCCTCGATGCCCCGGTGGCCGACTCGTCTCGTTCCGCCCAGCTTCCGCCTCTGATTACACGCGAGGGTTTAGCAAATTGTGGTCTTTGTGTTGATTGCTAAGGAAATTCTATGCGGTGCGTGGTTTGGGCTGGGTTGGGCTGTCCGAATCCTCCTCCTCCTCCTCCTCCTCCTTCTTTTTCTTCCCCTAAAACCCTTACACTAGTCTGGTTCCTCTTCATATTCCTCTTCCTCTTCCTCTTCCTTCTCTTTTAATGTCCACTTCGCAACCTCCTCCTCCTCTTCTTCTTCCTTCTCTTACAATGTCCTTCCTCCTCTTCTTCCTCTTCCTCTTCCTTCTTTTTCAACGTCCGCATCACAACCTCCTCCTCCTCCTCTTCCTCCTCCTCTTCTTCTTTCCTCTCTTTCAACTTCCACATCGCAAAACCTCCTTCTCCTCTCCCTCTTCCTCCTTTTCCTCTTTTTTTCAACGTTCACATCGCAGCCTTTCACTACCTCCTCCTCCTCCTCCTCCACTCCTTTACCACCATCCCCTCCTCCTCCTCCTCCTCCTCTCCTACCTCCCCACCTCCTTCCCGCTCCTCAAACTTGTGTCACCTCACGTACGTTCGCGGTGAAAGGTAAAATTTGCGGCAGGAGTGATAGCCAATGTCGTGTGTCGGGTCGAGAAGCGCGCCGGAGCGATCATCACCGCCGCCACCACCACCACAGGCAGACGCGAGAGCAATCAGAAGTTACAGCGGCGCTCTCAAGACAAACTGAATCGCTCGGGAAGGGAGAGAGAAAAAGGAAACAAAGGAAATGCGGCAGATCAAGTCACCCTCCCAACGGCTCTTTGTTAGTTAGCTACTTCGCGCGGTCTCCTCTTTTTCTTCTTCTTCTGGTTCGTTCGTTCTTATTCCTTCCAGCATCAGTAGTTATTCTTCATCGTAACCTCTTCTTCTTCTTCTTCTTCCTCTTGTTTTAACGTCCGCAATGTAGTCTCCTTCTCCTCTTCTTCCTCCTCTGTCAACATCCGCAACACAGCTCTCTTCTCCTCTTCCTCTTCCTCTTCTGCAACGTCCGCATCAGGCTACAATATCCTTTTCCTCCTCTTCTTTTTCTTTCAACGTCCGCATTGCAACCTCATCTTCTTCCTCTTCCTCTTGCACTACTTAACTCGCTCCCTCTTCTTCTTGTTCCTTCTTCCTCTCTTCCTCCAGTACTTCACCTTAACCTTAGTCTCCCCTGCAAGCCTTAAGGACACTCCCAAAGCCCAAATTGCCATATTAACTTAACTATAGGCTTTAGAATCGGAACATCGGGAAGGTATTACTGTAAGGGGATGATTGTGTGGTACTCTGCCCTATCGATTCCATATATATACGAACAACCTCGTTCTCAACCCTATTCTGTCACTGCCCTTTTTTCTCTCTCTTCCCTTCCTTCCTTCTTTCCCATTCCCTCTTCTTCCTTTGTCTTCACCTTCCTTCTTTACCCTATTCTGTCTCCCCTTCTCCTCCTGTCCTTCCTTTCCTTCCCTTCCATCTCCTTCCTTCCCTCTTCTTTCTCTCTGTCTACACTAAGTATTTTAATAGTTTATCTTCGTTTCTCTTCTATCTCCTCTTCCCATTCCTCTTCCTCAATCCCTCCTTCTTTCTTCTACGAGGTTTTTCTTCAACTTTCTTCTCTCTATCAAATTCTTCCTTCATTCCTTCTGCTACTGTTTTTATTTTTATATCTCTTAATCTCCTTCCCTTATCTCTTTTTCCCTCCCTCTTCTCAGCTTCCTTCTCTTTCTTCTTCTTTATTTCCCTCCCTCCTTCCTTCCTTCACTGTACTCGCTTCCTCCTCTCCCCAGTCCCTCACAGCCTCCCATGCCTCACTAACTCAACTATTTTTTATCCATCTCTCTCTTCATCACTTCGCTTCACCCCTCAAATTCACCTTACATTCTTTACTTCGCTTTTTTATTTTGCTTTTTATCTCTCTCTATCCTCTCCTTCCTCTCTTCCTCACCCCCATGCCCTACAGCCTTTCCTGAATCTCCAACTCCTCTCTCTCTCTTCCTCCCTTCGCTTGGTTCCTCAAATTCACCTTACATTCTTTAATTAGGTCTTTTATTTTGTTTTTTATCTCTCTCTATCCTCTCCTTCCTTTCTTCCTCACCCCCATGCCCTACAGCCTCTCCTGAATCTCCAACTCAGCTATTTTTACTTCTCTCTCTTCCTCACCTAGCCCCGCCCCTCCGATTCGCTACTAAGACCTTGAGAGCGTCCAGACCAGATACTGACCACGAGAACAATTACTCCGTTTTTTACCCCAATCTTATAACTTGTTCCTGCGTTCTTCAGATGACCTCCGCCTGCTAACCTGGTACCCTCTTCTGCCCTGGCTCGTGAACTCTCGACACCAGACACGCTTTTTGCTACAGCGCTGTCTGTCCGGCGGTTGCGTTGGCGGAAAAGGCGGCAGCGTCACCCTCGATCGATTCTCCGCAAAAACTCTTAGAAATTCAAGTCACGGGATTATATTTGACCAGAGGATTGTGTGTGTGTGGGTGTGTGTGGGTGGGTGGGTGTGTGCGTGCGTCCGTCCGTCTCACTCAAGCACTGCAGCAAAAACTTGATCAGAAGAAGACGAGACGAGATGAATTCATGGACGCGTTCAAATCCCTCACCTTCCTAACCTACCTACCTTGCCTGTCCACCTTCCTCTCTACCTATCTACCAACCTACAAACTTACTATTTTTCTACAACAAAGGAGACAGCTCAACGGCACAAAAAAAGGAAACCATAATATAAAAAAAAGCCTGCTACTCGCTGTTCCTAAAAATAATCAAAAGAGGGGTCAACTTACTAAACTCAACTCACCTTGCCCCCAATTAGTCCAAGTCACGCCGCGGCCTCTGATAGGTGATGCATTCGCCCCAAGTATGATGTATTCTCGCAAATTGTCACCCTCGAGACCATAAATTGATTCGCTATAAGTCATGACCTCCGCGCATCGGCAGGACGTCGCGTGAATGAAGGATTACGGGGCGTGTTATTAATACCTGGAGGAGGAGGAGGAGGAGGAGGAGGTGGTGGTGGTGGAGGAGTGGGTTGGGGGGGGGGGGAGGTAGGTCAAGTTTAATGGCTTTATTTGTGTCCGCTGGTGCAGGTCATAGGAAGGAAGGCTGACCCACCATCATCACCACCATCACCATCATCATCACCATCACCTCCATTATCATCACCACCACTAAAACCCATCACTTACACCCCTTATCCAACCACTAGCACCACCACCACCACTATCATCACCACCATCACCACCACCATCACCACCATTACCACCACCACCATCACCACCACCACCATTAAAACCATCACCCCCATTCCCTTATCCAACCACCAGTACCACCACCCCCACTATCATCACCACCATCATCACCACTACCAAAATCATCGCCTCCACTCACTATCCAACCACCAGTAACACCATAACCACCTCCACCACCACAATCACCACCACCATCACCACCACCATCACCCCTAAAATCATCACCTTTTCTAAACCATCACCAGTATCATCACCACCACCACCACCATCACCACCACCATCACCACCACTACAACCAGACCCTCCTCCACCCCTTACCACCACATCATCATCCCCCGACCACCCATACCACCACAATCATCACCTACCCTAAACCACCACCACCACCACCACCACGCCGAAGACAAACAATCACTTTTTTTCCCCGATCCTGCCATATTTTAGCGACGAGCTGATGAAGATGACTGCCACACGCACCTACCTCCTCCTCCTCGTCCTCCTCCTCCTCCTCCTCCTCCTCCTGAGCTAATGGTTCCCGCCGGCGTCGTAAATTACCCAATAATTAATTCGGTAATAGAGGAGTTTCTTGTACTATTATGCAGTTAATCCGTCAGTCCTGAACACCACATTTCTCTAATTTATTGTTTGCTCGGTAATGTTAATCAGAAGGACTTAGAGAGAGAGAGAGAGAGAAAGAAGGCGAGGAGGAGGAGGAGAAACTGATCCCCTGAGAAGTCTTGAAGAATGGATAGGAAGGGAGGAAGGGAGGGAGGGAGGGAAGGGAAGGAAGAAGAGAAGGAGGGAAAGATTTAAAACTGGGAAGGATGCGGGTGAGGGCGTGAGAGAGATGATGGGAAGGAAGGAGAGAAGGATATGGGATGAAACGAAGGATGAGTAGGAAGAGAAGGAAGGAAGAGAAGGAAGGAGAAGTGGGATGATGGGAAGGATGGAGGAAGAGAAAGGGAGAGATAGGAGGAAACGAAGGAAAGGAAGAAGTCCTGAAGAATGGGTAGAAAGGAAGAGAGGGAGGAGAAAAGAAGAAAAAGATGAGGGAGAGAGAACGTTAGGGAGATGATAGAAGGAAGGAAGAGAAAAAGAGAGGGATGAAAACGAAGGAAAGGGAGAAGAGGGGGAGTGAAAAGAGGAGTAGGGAAAAAAGTGGGAAGCTGTTAGATAGAGGAGTAGGGAGTAGGAGGGAAGGGAAGCAGTATGTTTAAGCGGTTAGTATATTGTATCAGGTTGGTGAGGGGCGGTAAGCGAACGAGCGAGCGAGCGAGCATAACTAAACTCAGAGTCCACTTTATATGTGCGAGTTTTTTCTCCTCGTAAGCATGTTTTAATTTCGCAGGTGTCTGTTTACACCTGCCCGAGCGTGCCTGCGTGCCTGGGCGTCGTGAATCTGCGTTGGTTTGCCTTGCACTAACCAGCCAGTCCCTCGTGGCGCCATACAGTCCATCCCCGCCAGCGCCACGGATCGGAAATTTTTCAATCTTCTCAACCCGAATCTCATTAACAGATTAACCGCGAAGTTTACAGAACACTCCACCTCCTCCTCGTTCTTTTATCTCGTCCGGGGCTGCTCCTTCACGGCTGGGGGTGTGCTGAGCCGGGCTGAGCTTCTATGTGGTATGTTAATATGTGGCCGCTGAGCTGATCGAAGGATGCTGTGTCTCTAGGCAGCTGGCAACCGCTCCTCCTTGGAATCGGACACGAGTTTACCCAATTTACGATGAATGCGGGATTTTATAAAACGTCTGGTCATGGTGTTTTTTACGCCGGGTCCCGCGAATCGTGTGTAAGAGCATCCTGATGTATAGCAAGACGCCCCTCACCCGCGCCGCATGGAAGCCGCCGCAGAGCCAATCGAATCTGGGTTCATCGCCAACTTGATAATTTTCATTTAATCTGTCCGACGCCCGCCGTAACTCACTCCCCAGCGCGGCAGCCGGACTGATGTGTTATTAACTAGTCGTCGAAGATCAATGGATGACAATGTTATCTGCGCCATCGCGTGGTGTGGCGGGGGTCGCGAGGAGGGCCGCGGCCATGACTTACGCCGGGCCTGACACGCCGCGGATGAGCTGGCTGGCGGGGGGTGGGCGAGCCCCGGGGAGCCGCGGCAAGTAGTCTCAATAAACTGATAGGCATCATCAAGCACGAAGCTCACCGTGGCAGCTGATGGGTCCGCGAGGCATCATCCGCCAGCACCAGCGCCGGCAGCAGCCTCCGGTCACGAAGAATCTGATGCGCCTGAGTGTCGGATTCACCGGAGCATTCGCGGCAGCAGTCTGACGTGCCTGACATCCCTGCAGCATCCTCTACTCGCATGGATGGTTATACGTCCCGTGGGCATCCGTGCGCTACTCGGGGGAAGAGAGGAGGAGGAGGAGGAGGAGCAGCACGTCGAAGGGGGAAAAGAAAGAGAGAAAGATCGTAGAGGAATCACGTAGGTTCCATTGACATTTGAGTTTGGAGACAGAACAATGACGGAGCAGCGCGCGAAGTCATGTCAGACCCGACTCAGAATTATGATCGAACAGCGAACAGGGACAGACAGGGCAGGCAGTGTTTGCGTTGATTGTGGAGGCGGGGACGGTGAGAACGGAGACGGCGGCGGTGGTAGATGCGGTTGGGGAGGGAAGGGAAGAAGGTGGGCAGCATCGTGAGCGGACGTGAGACACCCTCCTCCTCACCCACCTCCTCCTCAATCCACCCACCCACCTCGCCGCAGCCTCAGCCTCCCTCGAAGACGTCTTGTTCCTCATTACGCAAGACGGAGCTGACAAGACGCGTACAAATGCCTCACAAACGGATGTCATCATCAGCACCAACTTGCGGCGGGGGCTTTGTTCTAATGAAGGTGGTCCGCCGCCGCCGCTGCACCCCGACCCGCCCTCCACCAGCACCTTAATTACCTGGATTTGGACAAGGTGGGCCGCCGCAAATTTACCGTCGTGCTCATAAATACGTCACGTTGATGGATGGGAACAGCGGCCCGCCCCACAACAGGTAAAGTGAGGGGTGTGGCCCCCCACTTGTTACGTGTCGACCTCCGGGGTGGCGGCGCCCCTCCCCGCCGCCGCCTCCACAAGTGCATTGGTACCGCCAGCAGGGTCTTAACGCCGCGGGTTGTTCGCTTCGAGGCCACCAAGCGACTGAGAAAAGAAAGAGAAGAACGGATAAAGGAGAAGAAAGGAGAAAAGGAGGAAAAGGAGAAAAGAGGAAAAGAAGAAAGGAGAAAAGGAGAAGAAAGGAGAAAAGAGGAAAAGGAGAAAGGAAAAAAGAAGAAAAGGAGGAAAAGGAGAAGAAAGGAGAAAAGAGGAAAAGGAGAAAGGAAAACGGAGAAAGGAGAAAAGCAGAAGAAAGGAGAAAAGGAGAAGAAAGGAGAAGAAAGGAAAAAGGAAAAAAAGGAGAAAGGAAAAAAAGGAGGAAAAGGAGAAAGGAGAAAAGGAGGGGAAAGATAAAAGGGAAAAGGAAATACCAGGAGCGGAACACCAAAAGGGCAACCGATGTCACTTCCGCCACCACCATCATCACCGCCACCAACGAGTCACCACACTACCACCACACCATCATTCTACCCCCCCCCCCCCCCCTCAGACAAGTTCACACACACCCCAAAAAAACTCTGCGTCCTGCCCAAGACCCACCATCACCCACCACACAGCCAAACAAAAGATTAAACAAAAACTCGACTATCCCGTATATGCTCAAACGCTATCGCCTCTCACAACAAAGATTTTCAAAGACCGCAAAGAAGATTAGTCGGGTTCGTATGACTGTTTTCCCACATCCATGGTGCAGAAGCCTTGTCAAACCATTACTAGGCTCATAAAACTACCCTTGGATATGCTAACACAATCTCTACGAAAGCCTTATCAAATGTGTGTGCGAGCGTGTGTATGTGTGTGTGTAATCCGCGAGATGTTTAAGACTATGAGCCTCAGACACCAACCGGAACCTATACTAACGCAACCTCTACGAAAGCGTTATCGAATGTGTCTGCGAGTGTGTATATGTGTGTGTGTAATCCCCGAGATGTTTAAGACTATGGGGCTCAGACACCAACCGGGACCTATACTAACACAACCTCTACGAAAGCCTTATCGAATATGTGTTTACTAACCCCCGAAATTAATAAGAATAAGAACATCAGACACCATCTTAGGCGCGGTGAACCCTATAAGGTACTGGCGGGCGGCGAAGGTCCCAGGGTTTGCAGGTACATCCTCGGGTGTTGTAATCCCCGGCGAGTTACGAGGCGGGGGAGGCTTGGCTAACGAGCAGTCATGTGCGGCGGCGCGGCAGCTGTCGGCAGCGGCGCCAACGGTGGCCGCTAATAATGATATCATAACCGGGTCTCGCGCCGCCGACACTCATAAGGACGTCTTCCCAGAGAGAGAGAGAGAGAGAGAGAGAGGAGGGGGAGGGGGAGAGAGAGTGAGAGATGCATATATGGTAACTCTTCCTCCTCATCCTCATCCTTATCATCATTAAAATATCATCTCCTTTACGATAACTTTTCTATTTTCACTGTCTATCTATCCATCTATCTATCTATCTATCTATCTATCCACCTCTCCAACGCCCCGAAAAAAAAATATGTCCCTCCCCGATGTTTACTAGTGGCCCAGACGACCCATCAAGACCCCGCTTATTACTGTCTCTTTTTCGTGGCCAATGTTCTCCATAGGTGGGCCATTAATGAGCCTCCTTTTCCAGACTCCAGCAACACCCTAATTAGCAGAGAGGGAAGGAGGAAGAGAAGGGAAGGTGCAGGTGTAGGCGAAGGGAAGAAGGGAGGGACAGGTAGGGACAGGTATTGAGGGAGAGGGAGGTTAGGATAGCTGAGGACGGGGAGGGAGAGAGAGGGAGAGAAGGGAGGAGGGAGGAATGGACGTATTAGAGGGATGGAAGAGAGATGGATGAGGAAATGATCGTCAGGGAAGAAAGAAGGAGAGGAGGAAAGAAAGGAAGGAAGGAGGATTGGAGGAAGGAATGAGAGATAAAGTTAGGGAAGAAAGGAGAAGGAGAGGAGGGAAGAAAGGAAGAAAGGAGGATTGGAGGAAGGAATGAGAGATAAAGTTAGGGAAGAAAGGAGAAGGAGAGGAGAGAAGAAAGGAAGGAGGATTGGAGGAAGGAATGAGAGATAAAGTTAGGGAAGAAAGGAGAAGGAGAGGAGGGAAGAAAGGAAGGAAGGAGGATTGGAGGAAGGAATGAGAGAGAGGGAGATGATGGAGAAAGGATAAATTTAGAGAAGAAAGAAGAAAGAGAAAAGGGGAGGAAGGAGGAATAAAAAGCAAATTATATAGATGATGCAGAGAAGATAAAATTGAAGTAGAAAGAAAGAGAAGGAAGAAAGAAGGAATAAAGGGAAGGATAACAGAGACTTGGTAGAGAAAGAAAGAGAAAAGGAACGGAGGAAGGGAAGAGAGAGAGAGAGAGAGAGGGGTAGAGGTGATGGTGGCGAGTCAGAAACGCTGAAGTTATGGAGATGGAAGAACATACATATTTAACAGTGAAGAGAGATGTTGAAGATGAGAGAATCGACAGGTAGAGAGAAGAGGGGCTGGGTGGTGGTAGTGGTTGTGGTGGTGGTGAACTTAGAGGTGAATGGAAAGCTATTAAGATACTTGACTTTACAACAGGTGAAAAAGATCTTACGTGTGTGGGTAGTTGGAACCAAGACTCTCGACAGTGAATATCTTTTTCATCTACCTTCTCTTCCTTCCTTGCAGTTATAGATAGATAGACAAATAGATAGACAGATAGATAGTAGTAGTAGTAGCGTAAATGGCCCCCAGTGGTAACCGTCTACGTCTTCACAAACAAGAGAACCCATAGTCGTAAGGGTCGGGGTGGTGGTCGGAAGGGAGTCTTGGGTGCGGAGGGGTCCCGACTCAGGCCCGGTTCGTCACCCTCGCCAAAGTAATCAACGTAATAGGTACCCGCGTCACCCTAGCTAATTAGTGTTCTCAGGTGATCGCGGCAGGTATAAGTGAAACAAATAGAGCCGCGAGATAAAAGTTAATGGGAATCAAAGCAGCCGCGTCGGAGGAGTTGCGCGGTGGAGGGTCGATCGGTCGGTCACGGGTGTAGCGGCGGCGATGGAGGCGGTGGTGGCGGTGACGGCGTTCAGTTGGTTGCGGCGAAGTATAGTTTTTTGTAACTGCACTTCTGTTCTGTCACGAGTATTTTCACTGTGGGTTCTGCTTCTGTATTTTGCTTTACCTTTATTTCCAAATGTAACATAACGTAACGTAGTCGGAGTTCGTAGGCGTAACATACCAAGCGTCACATAACCCCTTTTGGAGACTCCACGCAGGACCTTAGGCGACTCAATAATCAGCTTAGGACATCATTACTTAAGCCAGAGGAGACGCCGTTGCTGTACCTATAGAAAGGACATGATAACTTACATCACATAGCCCCGGTAAGACACTCATTCTTGCAGGACCTTAGGCGACTCAATAATCAGCTTAGGACATCATTACTTAAGCCAGAAGAGACGCCGTTGCTGTACCTATAGAAAGGACATGATAACCCACGCATCACTGGCCCCGTTAGGACACTCATTCTTGCAGGACCCGAGGCGACTCCATAATCAGCTTTGGACATCATTAGCACCGTTGCCAGATTATCGTACTCAGAGCATAGTATTTACCGGTTTCTGACGCCTAACTATTGCCACGAAACATCAGGAATTAACTCTTTTTAACGATAAATATAAATGAATCTAGTTATTGGGGACCAGAAGACAGTTTTGGGGTCGGAAGTTGGTAAATATAAGAGGCTGAGTACGACACTCTGGCAACGTTGATGATTACTTAGGCGTTGTAAAGTCGAGGAGATACGCTGTTACGGTACTTTTGGGATTACTTAACGAACAGCTGCAGCGCCATGACCAGCTAAACTAACCTATTCAATCAAGCGTAGAGACCCTTAACGAGCCAAACCAGGACGATATAAGCAGGTAAAGGTGTGTTATGCTTATGCAGCGTCTGGAAGCCATGGCTAATCAGGTATATGTGAGTGACAGAGATAGATAGATAGATAAATAGAGAGAGAGTAACCACAAAAACAACAACACTGCGTTCAAGTCGATGGTCAAGCGTCCAGATCTGTTTAGCCTTCGGGGGCAGACTCCTATTAGTTAGCTATTAGCAAAACCTGGTTATTAGCGACCCAGAACGGACGCTAAACGAGAAAGCATGGGGGAGAGGGGGAGGAATGAAGGTAGGGGAGGGAGAAGGGGAGGAGGAAGGAAAGGGAAGGTAAAAGGGTAGAGATCGTAGGTCAAGATAAGTAGGTCACGTGTCTGGGAGGTCATTAAGGGTCAGGGCAGCGTTGCCAAATTACCGTACTAAGCAGCGCATTCCAGTTTCGTAATTTCTGCCCAATAACTATACCAAAAACGAAAGAAAATCATCAATATCTAATAGTTTTAACGCTAACTATTATATTCCATTGTTATGTGTGTGTGTGTGTACGACAGTCTGGGAGGCTTAAAAATGATAAATGCATTGGTTTTGGGTACGATAATTTGGCAGCGCGGGGTCAGAGGTCACGCGCCGCCCGAGAACAGGTGATTTATCCAGGTTTCGGAGGCCAACTTCTGGGACCAGGCGGCGGCGTCACGTAAATCATCCCCGCTGTCTAATGAGCCTTCCTCGGGCGCCTGGCTGCTTTATTTTGATTTACTTCCTAATATATTTTGTTTTTTCATCTATTTCTCTTTATTTTCTTCCCTCTTGGTTGCTATTTTGGTGGTGGTGGTGGAGGTGCTGGTGGAGTGGCAATGAAGTGGAGTGGGGTGGAGTAGGAGTGGGAAGGGTTATGTGTGTGTGTGTGTGTGTGTGTGTGAGAGAGAGAGAGAGAGAGAGAGAGAGAGAGAGAGAGAGAGAGAGAGACGTTAAGTGGACCGGTCAACATGAAGAGCATTTGAATTCTCCGCCCGCACTCCCTCGTGAGCCCTTTAAAGATCTATTTACATATTATAACGCATCCTGGGGCCCTATCTTGAGCTCTTAGGGGTTAATCAAAGGTTCTAGATGCATATAAGCTCATGTGGCCTCTAGGAGCGACAGGAACTCTGGGAAATCAAATGCTGCTTGTTGTTGTTGTTGTTATTGTCAAAAAAGCGCCAAGTCCAGCCATCTAGCGGCAGGAAATGTCACGATTCACTCACTGGCTCCCCGCTACCATGCCTCGCCAACCCCGTTACAAGATTTAGATAGCATAACACACAGCCAGGGTCCCTCTATCGCCCTGAGTCTGTTGTTAATGATGCTTAGGGAGGTTTTAGAAGGATATAGACTTGTAATTTGAATGCTAAGAGGAACAGAAAGACTTGACACTGATCACTGATGTAATTCTCGCCCTCCTCTGTAACCCCAACGTATGAAAAAGTATAAACTGAGTAAAAATGAATTGTAGATAGGGTTCAAAAGTAATATAACTGAGCTACATTTGAGTATACCCCTCCAGTTTGAGAACCACGGGTGTATACAATGGTCAGTATTTTAGTTCTTGAAAGTGACCATAAGTTCCATTCCAGCAGGTTCGGCGGCGCGATGCAAACGGTTCCTTTAGCTAAATCTCAAACCCCGCCACATATTGCACTCCAGACACGTGCATTCCCTTCCTCCTTCCCCCACTCCTAGACAGACTGCTTTTTCTCACTCTCGTTCACGCTTAAGTAAACCTCAAAGCGGGCAGGAGTGAACTGTAGCACCACCAGCCCAGCGTATCCTAAAGCGCCCGACATTCGCTGAAACAATAAAACCGCAAAAAAGATGAATACCAACATCGACTAATCTCCGACTTTATGCTCTGGCCATTGCAGAAACACGCTCTTAGACTAGATAACCTCCAATCGTCCACGTACACACACACTGCTCTTTTTACACTCAACCTTTTGCTCGCACTATTAAACAGAAGTAAAAAGACCGCTCAAGGAAGTCTCGCAGATTCTCCCCGCCACGGTTGAACTGCTGCAGCATGAGTCCACGCCACTGTGACCCAAAACCTCGAACAATCACGAGGAAAGTAATTATTGGGTGCTTGAGGAAGAAGACTGGTAGCTTTTCTGGTGACGAGGTACAGAGGCGTGAAAGACAGTGAGAGGAGAAAGAACCAGGGACGGGGAAAAACAGAATGAAGCAGAGATGAGAAAGACAGAGGGGGCAAGGAGAAGACAGAGGAGGTAGAGACAGGGACGAGAGAGACAGAACGAAGCAGAGATGAGAAAGACACGGACAGGGGACGAAAGAAAAACAGAAGAAGGAGAATAGATAGCATTAGAAGCGGGGAAGGAACGGTAATGACAAAATGAAGCAAAGATGAGAAAGACTCGGGTATAGAAGCCAAGGGTGAGCCAACAGAAGCAGAATAGCTGGCGTTAGAGGCAGGAACAGGGCGCGGGAGAGAGACACGCACTCCCCAAGCAGACAAGCGTTACAAAAAGCTACCCAAGACTACCCTAGCATAAATATCCTAATAAGTATAAATACAAGGGAAAGTGTATCCTGCCACCATGTTATCGTAAAGTACAGTAATAAGGCAAGTGTTTTGACAATATTGCAGCCACCGTGTATCTATTTATAAGCAGAAAATGGCCTCCGCGACGTATAATCCCGAGGCAAATTTAAATCCACCGACTTATTTATTTTGTTCATAGCGGAAATTATGTGTTTGAGCTGGCATGTTCATAATGGAAAATCAGGTGGAAATTATGCGATAGAAATTAAAATAGGCGAATAGCCCTAATTTATTTAACTTTTTATATAATTATGTAATCGAGGTTCTAGCGTCAGTCAGTGCTTGGACATCCCCAGACCTTATAGCAAGCGATTCCACCTCCTCGGGGATACTCTGTTTACTTTAACCCGTCCGCTGCGATAGCCACGGATTTGGCTTTCACTGGTAGCTTGGTAACATATAGTCCCAGGTCCTTCTCTGCCTCTGTGGTTGATAGTGGAGTGTTTCCCATGTGGTATTGGTATGCTAGATATCCGCAGTCAAGGGCAAATAAAACCCGGCCAGACCAAGACACCCACCACCACTACAATTTATTGGTACATATTCTTAAACATTTCGTCGCCCAAGTACACACATTTGACAAGGCTTTCGTAGGAGTTTTGTGCATTTCCAGGAGTAGTTTTATGACCCTGGTGGTAGTCTGACTCTTCCTCTGTATCGTGAACCTGAAGAAACACGCATTTTAGAACCCGACTGATCTTCTCTTTGACCTCTGGAAATAGCTGGTGTGAGAGATGGAGGCGTTTGACAACCTTTACCTGCACACGTCAACCACATGTAGCTTAGAAAGGGGCCTGGTATGTTTATGAACAAAGTAATGATATACACTTAATGAGTAAAACGAGCGGCTTTCTGGACTATTAATAAGAACAGAGTATACAGTCCCATTTACCACCCACGTTCTGCCAATCTCCCACGATACTAAGAGATAATAAGCCAGGAAGAATTACTTTAATCATACACGAGGATTATCCCACGATGCAAATTGCTCCAGCTCAATTTCACAAGGGCAAAAACGAGGACAGATTTCATAAACATGTTCGGGTTAATTAAATAATGCAAAGGTGCCGTACTATATAAAAACAGGGCTCAGAAATGTTCGTCCAATCAATATCTAGCATGGTTATATTACTTCGAGAACTTCAATTACTGAATTTGCATAATAAGCCAAGGCACGGCCGAAGGAAGTTAGAGAGAGTGAGCTGTCTCGGACGTAAGGTGAAGTGTGTGTGTGTGTGTGTGTGTGTGTGTGTGTGTGTGTGTGTGTCAGCGTTGCCAAATTATCGTACTCATTGCATTGCATTTTCCTAGTTTCGGACCGATAACTATGGCAAAAAGGAAAAAAAAGACCATCAATAAATAACAGCTTTAACGATAACTTTAATTTTCTATCGTTATTTATGCAGGTACGAGAGTTTGAGGCTTAAAAATTATAAATACAATGTGGTGAATACGATAATCTGGCAACGCTAGTGTGTGTGTGTGTGTGTGTGTGTGTGTGTGTGTGTGTGTGTGTGCGGCTACCTACACCTGCAGAGGATCTTTTGTGTATAGCGAAATCTTGAACGGCCCCAGCCTGTTTGTGCCGCAGGCGAATTTTATTTACAGTGACTCCCGTGATACATGACTCTTGCGGAGGGCGAGTTAACAGCTGTGGCGAGTTAACAGGAGGCGAGTTATTGTAGAAAGTCTGCATCGGAGTGACTTCAACCCTTATGCGCCAGCAAGTACTATACCCGTACGCCACAGGGCCTCATCCACCACCCGAGACGCAGTCGTTTTGCGGCAGAACAAATTCATTAAGTAACATGCAAATTAAGGCCTTGCGGGTATCATGAAGGCCACGTGACCGGTATTTTGAGGAGCCTCCCGCCTTGCCCTCTGACCGCTAATCACGCACCGGCCCAGGAACACCCACGGAACACCGGCGCTGCTAAACTCCATATCGTCACCCTCATAAAATAATTGCCTGAGTCATTTTTCAGCGATTTCCAGGTTTTTGTCTTCATTAATTTTTCAACATGACACCCATTTTGGTATAGTTGCCTCCGTCATTCAGGGTTTAAGTGTTCTAGAATTGACCTTTTCATTTCTGCCTAAATCTTTTAAGCCCAATGAGATCATGACAGTTCTTTTCTGATCTCCTGTGTAAAGTAGAAAATAATGACTTAGGCGGTTTGTTTACGAAGGTGACGATATTCTCCGACGCTTACAGCTCTTATAACAAGCATTTCCGAAGGCCACAAAGGACAGTAATCGGGTTCTCATGTGTTTTCTTCACATTAATGGTGTGGAAGCCTTATCAAACTATCACTAGGCTCACAAAACTACCCATGGAAATACTCGTAACCCATCCCATAGCGTTACCAAGTGTGGGTGTTTGTGTAAGCCCCTGAAATGTTCGAGACCATTACCCTAAGAGTTACCAGACAGGTACAGTATAGGGCCATGTTGTTGCTGCCAAGACGAACCCACCAGCCAACAGTGATCACGCGGCATTAGAGGAAATAGGCACAGCACAGACTCCCAATAGTGTCACGTGTTAACCAATGCTTCCATCAACACTCCATAACAAAGGGTTGGAATATGCCAGGAGATTCGAGTCCTCAGAAAAGAGATTGAAGAAGAAATACAAAAGTGACTCCATCTAGCCTAATAACATTGAAGTCTGAAAACGTACAATAGAACGTTTTTTTCTCCTTTATAATATGACTTCTCGCTCCAAAACACACGAATTACATATTAAAGCCTTTCTGAGCAAGGTCACACACGTCTTACTGTTATAGATACAAAAACCCTGCAAAAAGAAAAAGGATTGAAAACTATTACTTTAACTAAGAACTCGACAAAAGGCTTGAGACGCATTCAGCTCTTATTTGCCGGATGCTGGAAATTCCCGGGTGACGATTTTTTGCTCCCATACTAAACTTTTTTCTCGAGATTGGCTGCAGTTCAATAAAGAGAAGACGATGATGGAGACGGCTCGTGCCTGTTCGCCTGACTCCTGAAAGATTAAACGAAAAAAAGGAAATAAATGGTTTGGGAGAGAGAAAGAAGAAGAAAAAGAAGAAGAAGAAGAAGGCGTAGGAAGAAGACGAAGAGGTGGAGTAGTTCAAACAGAAAACCAATAAGGCGAAGCTTGAAACTCGACGATAATGTTATCAATCCAAGACAGGAGGAGGGAGTGTTCGAGGGTGGAGGAGGAGGAGGAGGAGGGATGTAGGACGAAGAAGATGCATGGGCGGTGGGCGCAGGCAAGGCAGTGCAGAGTAATAACAATTTTCTTGTATGTATAAATGTGAAAGCTTAATTAGAACCCACTGAATGCTGTGTAGGTTTTCATTCACAAGGAGGAGGGAGAGAGAGAGAGAGGGGGGGTGGGGGAGGAGGGGGGCGCCGCAGGAACCCTCTAGAAGTGCCGCTTCGAGGGATTGTCTTTCTCCGATCTGATAATGAAGAAATTTCTGCTTGACTGACCGCCACTTTTTCTCGTTTACTTTATTGTAATCGAATGTGGCTCCTCGTCCTGCGGGAGCCTGGGAGCTGTGCGTGTGCTGCCCCAGTGCACTCGACAGCGATCAGCGGGAGAGGGGCAGACGCGCGGCCTCGGTGGTGGTGGTGGTGGTGAGCTGTGATTCCTGCTCTGGGTCATACTAAACTTGACGGCGTCCAACCACATATATTTGGCATTCATAGGAGTTTTAAGCATTTCCAAGGGTGGTTTCATGGCTCCCTTCCGGCGCCCAAGCACATATATTTGGCATTAATATGAGTTTTAGGCATTTTCAGGGGTGGTTTTATGCCCCTAGTGGACCTTACATCGCCCAAGCACATATATTTGGCTTTCATAGGAGTTTTAGGCATTTCCAAGGGTGGTTTTATGACTAGTGGACCTTACGTCGCCCAAGCACATATATTTGGCATTCATAGGAGTTTTAGGCATTTCCAAGGGTGGTTTCATGGCTCTAGTGGTAGTTTGACCCTTCCTCCGTACCATGAACCTAAGAAACCACTCATGAAACCCCGATTAACCTCCTTTTCGGTCTTTGGAAACAGTTGACGTACGGGGTAGAAGCGTGATACCAACTTATGCTATTGACGGAGCGGGGCGGGACTGTCAACAACGTCATGGATGAATTCTCTCTCTCTCTCTCTCTCTCTCTCTCTCTCTCTCTGAACCTTGCCTCGCTTTCCGCCTCTCCTATAGAAAACCTCGCAATCACTACAGTCACCACCACCCTCCTCTTCTTCCTCTTCCTCCTCTTCCTCCTTCTCTCCTCAGGTCTCGCCGCTGGTGTTTCCTCTCGGGTAAAAACTCACACCCGTTCACCCCATACGATTTTCTATGGCCACGACGCTTGGTTTTTGCGCTTCCCTCTGCCACCCGAGTCTCATTTCTTCGGGAAGGAAAAAAAGTCCCTAAATCCTGACCTAACTTCTATCCCAAGGGTTTTCCAATCTACGGAGGTTACACTACGGCGGGGAAATTATAGATAAGGGATACATGTGTGGCCGCCAGCCCTCAATTTGTGGTCGTGTTAGTGCGGGTTGCCCCCTCATAACGCCCTCTCAGTATGTATTTTCTCCGTTAGGGAATTCTGGCTTTTCAAACTTTCCGTGTTGAGTGTAAACAAGAATTCATTTGATCTGATTTTGTTTTCGTTACCTGAGAGGAATTTTGTAGTGTTCGTATATACGGTAAAGCGGGAATATAGTTGAATGCATGACTTTTCTTACTGAGATGATTGGAGAGTTTGTCTGTTGAATGTAAACAAGAATTCATTTGATCTGATTTTGTTTTCGTTATCTGAGTGGGGTTTTTTTTTTTTTTTTTAGTTCGTTTTGGTGTTTCTAGTTACTGTTGAATGATTTTTGCTCCTCTTACTTGATAGGAATGTTTATCTTTTTTTAATAATAGATGAGTTCCTTTAAATTTGTTCTCGTTTTTATCTGAGAGGAATTTCCTTGTGTTCGTAAATACGGTAATGCGATAATATGACTTTTGTTTCTCTTATCTGATAGGAATGTTTGTCTTTTTCAATTCTAGATGAGTTAATTTGATTGTGAATAACTTTTGTTTCTTTTCTTGAAGCTATGTTGTGTGTAAGTCATTTTTGCATCATCTGAGTGTCTTGCCCCGTCAGAGAACATGAACTGAAGCATAATCTTCGCACGGTGGGAGTAGAGACAAAGTGAATCTTGACAGACCTGCAAAGTGACTGACTGTTTGGTTGTGAGTTCGTGGACTATAAGACTCTGGAATCCTTCTAGTTGCGAATATCTCCAAACAGGAATAGAAAGTCGTATTCTAACCTGACCGGCAATGACACAGGGCAGCATTAAGGTCCTACGAAGTGACAACCTCTTCATTCACTAGTTACCGGGCGATATAACCCTCTATTGAGATATTGTTGCTGAGTTCTTCAAAAGGGGAAGGGTATATGTACTATCAGACGACGGATATACTAACAAAGGGTTCTGTTGAGGAGGATGGGTGTTCGAGTACTACTTCGTGGGCGATATGAAGGGCGTGAGGCGTGGGTGGCCGTTGCGAGGACCTCAACCACAGCACACACACCGCCGCTCCTCGGGTGGCGGCGACCAGGAACAAGAAAATATGAAGGAGATCGCGGAAAGTGACTGCTTCTGCGCGGTACACCATCTGCGCGGCCACCTCTCTGCGCTCCCGTCATAAGAATCATTGCGAAGTCTTTCCCACCCCGAGACCGCCATGTCCCCCTTCCTCACACCCTCCCGAGTCGCTAAATTGATTTCCTTTAGCTGTTATGGCATTGTAAGGAACGAATGCAACATCATCTGAGAGGGTGGGCTCGTCGATTGACCTCCTCCTTCTCTTCCTCCTCCTCCTCGTCTTCGGTCATTACCACCCAACGCACCTCACTACCACCACCTCCACCACCTCCGCCACACCACCAACACCCTCTACATATGTCTCTGCCACACACCACAATCACCAGGCGACACACTTCACATTTCCCGGCGTCACATTCCGCTGCCAAATGATAGGCTGGGTTTGATTTGTAATATCTCAATAGCATCTCCTGATGAGCCCTGACGTGTTGCCGGTAGCCCAGGCCGCACCTCGCATCTGCCGCCCTAACCCGGTACCGACTCCCCCAATAAATACGGACTGATAGGTTGTGTTGTGATGGCGAGGGGTGAGAGAGAGGGAGGGAGTGAGAGGGGAGGGGGGTATGTAACCGTCTTGAATTGAAAGCCTATAGATGTAACATTGTCCCTCTTATTCCTTGCCTTTCTTTTCCTTGTCCTCTTAATTTTCTCCTCCTCCTTCTCCTCCTCCTCCTTCTCTTCTTCCTGTGTTCTTCTCATCTCTTTTCTTGTTTATGTTCGTAGGTTTCATGTATTTAATTGACTGGTTTGCTGTAGTTTCCTTTCATCCTTTTTGTAATATCTTTCTCCTCCTCCTCTTCCTCCTCCTCCTCCTCCAGATCATTTCCTTTATTCCTCCTCTCTGTCATCTTATTCCTCTTTCGTCTCCTCTTCTTCCCATTCTCCTCATCTTTCCTTCAGTTCCATATCCTTACCCTTTTCTCTGTATCTTCAAATCGGTGCATGGTAGCCGCGACTTCGACTCAACCCAGACGACATAGACAAGTTATAGTTATTTCTTCCTTCTCCCCATCTTCCCATTCTCCTCATCTTTCCTTCCATCTTCCCTTCAATTCCATATCCTTTCCTCTCTCTACACCCTCAAAATGGTGCATGGTAGCCGCGACTTCGACTCAACCCAGACGACATCGACAAGTTACAGTAAGGTTCCGAGCCACGCCAGTCCCATAGAGGCAGGCGAAGTGACCCTTTTCTGGATCTCATCACGTGATAAGTTGAGATCGGTGTCCCGCGTGTGTCATTTCGGGCTTCGAGGTGTTGTTTGTGCGGGCGAGACATAGATTGTTACTCCTGTCCTCTCACCCTTGGCCTCGTGGTTTCGATTTGTAGGAACCTGTGTTATCGCGCCTTACCGTCCTTCCCTTTCCCTTGTCCCATGTCCCCATAGATAGAGAAGTGATGTAGAGGTCTTGTTTGTTGCCCTCCCTTACCCTCCCTTCCGTATCCTATCCCAGTCCCGTCCCGTCCCTTCCAGTCCAGTATCTCCCCAAACCCATCTTCGAATACACATGTTCCAGCAGCCTCTCATTTCTTAGCTATTATCTTTCAATCATCGCTCCTACTACGGCCTCTCTCTCTCTCTCTCTCTCTCTCTCTCTCTCTCTCTCTGCGGTAATACGACTGGTTTCATTATTTCGCTTCCCAAGATGTATTTTTTTCTTTCCTTGTCGGCTAAACGTGACTCTTGTTTTCTCTCTCTCCCTTCTCTCTCCTTACTCTCTAGTGATTTATATGACTGGCGTATCTTTTTTTCGCTTCCCAAGATGTTGTTATGCTGGAGGAGCCTCGTACGTCTTTTGTTTTCTTTTTCCTGCTTTCATGGTCTGCCTCAGGGTCGTAGAAGTGTTTGTTTCGTTGATATCGTCATGCTGGGAAGGACTCTTGGACCCCTGGCAGACTCACACTTAGATACTTCACCATGCAGGCACACTTAGTTACTTCACTGCGTACACTAAAATACTGATGAAAGAATAAAGGTGCTGGTTAACTCTTGCATAAGGGATTTGGACAGCACAGGGATGAAAGAGTGAAGATGCTGGTTAACTCTTGCACAAGGGATTTGGACAGCACAGGGATGAAAGAGTGAAGATGCTGGTTAACTCTTGCACAAGGGATTTGGACAACGCAGGGATGAAAGAGTGAAGATTATGGTTAACTCTTGCATAGGGGATTTGGACAGCACGGGAATGAAAGAGTTAAGATGCTGGTTAACTCTTGCATAAGGGATTTGATTTGGACAGCACAGGGATGAAAGAGTGAAGATGCTGGTTAACTCTTGCATAATGGATTTGGTTTGGACAGCGCAGGGATGAAAGAGTGAAGATGCTGATTAACTCTTGCGCGCGGCCCCGAGTGTGGTGGCGGTGGTGGCGGCAGGAGCTTCAGTAGTGTATCACGCAACTTGTTATTCTTTTCGTGCTACATACAATGAATTATGTCGTCTCAGCTGCCTGGGAAAAGATAAATTTATTTTCCTCTAAAGAATTTATTCCCGGGGTAATTTTCAGCTGGGGACGGAGCGGGGCGGGGCAGCGGGGACCCGGCAGTTTGTTGTCTTTAATATCAGGGATTTGTTGGATAATAACCGTCATTTCCTGGCCGCGAGGAGGGGCATCCACGAACTCCGACTCACCAACCGCCGCCACCCCGCCTGTCACGAAGGGTCCCGCGCCTTGGCCTCCGCGCGGGACTCTGGGCCATGAGGGACGCGTGGCTGCACACTGTCCTGCCCATGTGAAGGAAAATGGGATAATTCTGCGAGCCGTCAACCCGTCAGTACTGCGGTGACTGACAACCAACACTGGACTCAATACCCTCCCACCCATCCCTCGTCCTCCGCCTCCTCCTCCTCCTCCTCCATCATCCCTTGACCCACGAGATGTAACATAAGCAAGGAGTTTACCAAGACCTGAATTCCCTGCATCCTATATATCATTAGCTCCTCATCCCCCCTTCTTCCTCTCTTCACCTCATCCTTTCTCTCATCTCCCTTTGTTTTGTTTTATACTCTCCTGGAAATGCCCGAAACCCCTACGAAAGCCTTGTCACATATGCTTGGGCGATGACATGTTGAAGGATACAACCCCATATCCCACTCGGTCCTTCATCGGTCCCTTCCTCTCCTTCCCCTAACCTTTCCTCCCTTGCTCCCTTTCCGCTGGCCCCATCACGCGAAATTGCACGGCCTCAAATCTCCCCTCAGCATCAGCACACGGCGTAATTTATGAGCCCGGGAGAGGATAAAGGGAAGTGTTAATTGATATATGAGAAGCGGTATATGGGCCGTGATGGGGGTGTTGATGGTGGCGCTGGTGGTGTTAGTGGGGCTGATTGCGAGATATATTTTAGGTTGAGGTGGTGGTGGGTGATGAAGGTGGTGGTGGTGGTGGTGGTACCTGACTCTGCCTACCTGTGTCCCTGGAATTGAAATATCCTATAGGAGATAAAGAAAAATTAGGATGTAGAGTTAGATTGAAGGACTTAGTAATGGAATAGTAGTAGTAATTGTAGTAGTAGTAGTGGTGGTGGTAGTAGTAGTAGTTGTAGTAGTAGTAGCAGGAGGAGGAGGAGGAGGAGGAAGAAGAAGAAGAAGACTTGTGTTAGTTACAGTAGTAGGCTAGTGGCGATAGGGTTTTCTCTCTCTCTCTCTCTCTCTCTCTCTCTCTCTCTCTCGTGGTCTATAATTTTCTCTATCAAGTAGCCCATCCATCATCGATCTACAACCTCTACGTCCTCACCTCCTTCTTCCACTCGGCAAAAAACAGCATCCAACTTTACTTACTAACGGTGTTGAGTCTTGGGTTTCGTGTCTGGCTCCCCGACGACCTGCCTCACCGTTTACCGTCTCCTCCTCCTCCTACTCCTTCTCTTTCTTCGTCTTCTGCGTCACGACCCTCACTTCCTCCATCAGTCTTACCACACTAGCCCTTAGCGATTTGCCACTCCCTAACTCCCTTCTCCAGCCCTTCTATCTGTTTCCTATGTCCCTTATTTCCTTTCCCTCTTTCCTTTGTTTATTTTCCTACCTCTCAAGTTTATCATTCGGCTGTCTTCCCTTCTGTTTCTTCCTTTATCTCCGTTTCTGTCTCTCTCTCTTTCAGCGCCTCCTTCACCCCGTTGTCCCTCCATTCAGCTCTCCCTCTCACCCTCTATCCCTGCATCCCAGCCCTCTTCTCTTCCTTACCCCCCTTTTCACCTCTTCCCTCTTCTTACCCTCGCCCCTTCGTCTCCTCTCCATCCGTCCCTCCCTCCGTGGCTAACGCACCATGACCTCGGTAATTCTCACTCTCCCAGTTATGAAGTCTGCTTGTATTAGCCACTCGTAAACATTAGCGCCACCGTCATTGAGCGACCGTGGGTGAGGTTTATTCCTGGGAGTGGAAATTTGGACACGATAACATCCACACACTCGGACCTTCTTCGGCTACCATGTAAAGAAGGGAAGTCGAGGTTCAGTTGCATATAGTTAGGAGAAGACAAACATTGGGGTCTTGGATACCATATAGAGGACTCGAGTCAGGATTGCATATAGATAAGAAGAGGTAACTTTTGGGGGCTTTGAATTCTGTGTTAAGAAAAGTGGGGGTTAGATTGCTTATAGAAAGAGGAAGACGCAAATTTGAGGCTTTAAGTTCCATGAGAAGAAGAGCAGCCGAGTCTAAATTATATACAGATAAGAAGAGACGAAGTTTGGCTGGGTTGAAAATCATAAAAGAAAAGTAACTGGATCTGTCAATTCCGCATAAATCGGAACCGTAACTGAACTGCACTTAGACAAACACTAGACTGGCTGGAGGATCTTCGAAGTCTATGTATAAGAAACGTACAGATGCTTTGCGTTTGGAGGGGAAGAAAGAAGCATTGAACTAAACCCACAACAAATTATTCCCTTTCAGAGTAGTGATAATAATAGTTTCCTAAGGTCTTGGTGGCTGGGCGTGAAGGAGCACCAGGTTTTATCAACTATCTTCTTTCTCTTATTATTTATCTTCCCTTTGCTTACCTCGCCACTTACATCAACTAAATCCACAACATATCCTTTCCCTTCAGAGTAGCGGCATCTTGGAGGCTGGGCGTGCGGGAACATCAGTTTAAATTATCATCTCCTTTTGCTATTTACCTTCCCTTTGCTTACCTCGCCACTAACATTAACTAAATCCACAACATTTGCTTTGCCTTCAGTGTAGTGGCGTGAAGGAGCAGCTCGGGGCAAGGATTAAGGATGCGGGAGGGAGGCTGGCTAGGGAGGGTGTCATCAGCAGCCGCGGGAGGCCGTCTGCTGGCTCATTGTACCTCATTCTCCGCTCATTTACAAGCTCAATGGCCGGGTGGGGAGGCACGGGATGGGGCGATTGTAGGCCGGCTAATGTTTGGGTCCGCCCACCGGGGAGGCCGTGCACCTTAACCTTCACGAGACTTGCTCCAATTAGTGACAGGAGGGCGCGGACGGGTGGCTCTCTGGGTGCTCCTCCGGCGTGTTGTGAATAGCCTGACACATCGTAAATCCTCGCTTACTTCCTCTAATTCAATTTCTCTTGGTCTTGCACGTAGTTCCACCAGGGCGGGATGTGCATTAATTCCTCTGGTTTGATTCAATGCCGCCGCCTCGGATGGGATAATGCCCCGTTTAGGAAGATTATCCCGGCCAAGAATTTCTCATTACAACAAAGCCAACAGGTTCCACTTTTAGATTAACTCGTTTCTCGTGTGTCGGGCGTTTGTCCACGCAGCGCCGGCGACCTAAATGTAACAGGGCGGTAGAGTGTATTGAGGGAGGGAAAGGAGCGGGAACCGAGGGGGAGACAGGTCGGCCCCTTGCTGGGAGCCCGACACGCATGCCGCCGTGACCATCGATAATTGTCCAGATTGTAGTAAATGACCTGGACGCGAGCACCGGCCTATTGTTGGCCTTAATTTGTTGGTGGATGTAACGAGTTTCCACAAGGGGACAAAAAGGAAACGTAATTTATTAAACATGATGGAAGAAAAGCAGTTTAATCCACCCGTGAACCCTTTGTAGCGGCCCAGTTGAGGACGCGACGTGAACATGATGAAGTGACCGTCAGTCGCAGTATTAGGACCGCTCCCTCAACCTGCGCCTCCGTGGAGAAGTGGGGTGCCTTCTTACGATCCACGGGCCCGGGTTCGAATCCAGTCGGCGTGCATCTCACCCAGTATTCATCCTCCAGCTATAGCGAAGGCACCCACTGTTAGACTCTTCCACCTCTCACATCAACTATTTCCAAAGGCCGAAATGGAGATGAGTCGGGATCATATGAGTGTTTGTGTAGGTTCATGGTACAGAAGAAGGGTTAAACTACCTCTAGGGTCATTCAACTACCCCTGGAAATGCCCAAAACTCTTATGAAAGCCTTGTCAAATATGTGTGCTTGGGCGCTGAAATGTTTAATAATACTGCCCTGGAACGCTGGAGATCTCGTATACCTTGTCACGGCGGCGGTGGGCGTGGCGGGACAATAAAAGAAGCGAGGCGGCGGGATGGGAGTGTTTCGTCTTCCAGTCAGAGGCGGGGAGGGCTTTAGAAGTCACGCAGCCTCTTTGATCACCCGTATTTCCCGTTACAAGCCGCCGTGCCCGAGGCCAGCGCCCGTGACCGTCTTGGCGAGTGTGAGTCTGACTAAGCGAGGACCATTCAGACCCGAGACCAGTATATGCGGATGATCCCTCCCGTGCCTCTCTTACACTTCTGCCCCGTAAAAAAAACTGGGTGGCATTTGCATAACTAGACCAAAGCGGGAAAAGACAACAATTCATGCACTGTCCAGCCCCTGAGGAGTCTGAGATCTGTTTTCACGGACCGTATCTGGCAGCCGTTCCCCGCGCCGGCCGAGTGAGGTCCATGGCCACAAAGGGACAATGTCAGGGCGTAGCGGGGAGGGCTGTCCACTATTGTCAACGATATAAAGGACCTGAAAGCAGTATTGACTCTAAGGAACCTGTATAGCGGACAGGTGACGGAGGGAACGTGGCGGCATCTGCAGGGAAAGGAGAAGGGAAGAAAAGAGCAGGACTTGAGGATGGAAGGATATGGGATTAGGGAGATGGAGGGGAAGAGGCGCACTTGGAAAGGACAAGGAGTGAGGGGGAAGTGGTGGTGGTGGTATCGGAAAGGCCAGGACAAAAAAGATACCCGTACAAATTTGCGTTTATGGACTGACACCTGTTATCATTTGTCGGCCTAGGGGAGGGAGGGTCGTCATCTGTCAGCCATCGGAGCGCTATCACACATTTTCACGGGGCCGTCGCCGGTACATACATACACCTGTTCTATCCCTTTATCCGTCCCTTCTTGCGCCTGGGTTATGTCCTAGAGGAGGTATGGCAGCCTGAAATAGCCCTCGAATTACCGGGGTGATGGTGACAATATCGGTGTCCCCGGCGCGTCCAATCACAAAGCGCCATCATGTTGCACCAGAAGCCCCTGAGCCGCCCCGCCCTCACCGTGTTCAGCGACAATCTTTTCCATCCAGCTCTCGAGTGTCGCCGCGGAGATGAGACACTGGCCGCCAAATAGTGTGTTGGGACAGATTTACAGCCCCCGGACGGAATTATTCTTATTGACATGTCCGGCCAGACCCCATAGTCACCGCGGCTCCAAGAGGTGACGTATGGCTGGGCGGACATGTCACCCTGCCCTGTCCCTCCCTCCCTGTCCCTTCCTCCCTTCCTCTGCCTCTCCCTCCCGATGTTACTGTCAGACCCAACTACTGCGACGCCTCACTCTTCCTCTTCCTCCTCCTCCTCCTCCTCCTCCTCCTCCTTCTTCTTCTCTTACTTATTCAGATTTCTTGTTTTTTTTTCAGCTTTCTCATATTCTTCAACCTTTTCATCCATCTTATTCTGCGTCATCTTCCTCCTCCTGTTCTCATTCTCCTCTCTATCTTCTTCCTTCTCCTCTTTCTCCCTCTTCTTCCTCCTCCTTTTACTCCTCCTCCTCCTTAGTCTTTGTCTTCATGCTATAGTCCTCCTCCTCCTCCTCCTCTTCATCTTCTTCCTCTTTTTGCTCCAGTATCTCTCTCTCTCCCTCTTCCTCTTCCTCCTCCTCCTCTTCCATCTTCATCCTGCTTCTGCTTCTGCTCGTTGACATCCCCTTCTTGTTCCCCATCCATTCCCTGTCCTTCCCCTCCCTCCTACCCTTCCTAGAACATGTCCTCCCCTTCCCTTCCCTTCTCAACCCTTCACCATCCTCGCCACACTCCTAAGAGGCGGGCGCTGTCAGGGATTCCAGGCGAGATATTGCTCAAATTAATATTCCGCCGCTGTTCCTGTATGAAGCCCCGGCCGTGTGCAGGTAGCGGCGCGTCGTGGGCGGGGACCTGACGGAGCGTAATTATAGTGGACGGGGAGTTTTGTGGCCGCGACGTCCCCGCCACCCAGAGAGGCCTAAGTCGATGCTCTAGACGCGTCCACCTTCACGTTGTTTCCAAAGGCTGAGAAGGAGTAGTGAGTGTGTTATCGCGTTCACGGTACAGAAGAAGAGTCACACTACCACCAGGGTCATAAAAGCACCTCTGGAAATCCCCAAAACGCCTATGAAATCCTTGTCAAATGTGTCGCTTCCACCTCTCACTCGTTTTCACAGCCCGAGAAGGAGGTTAATCGGGGTTTCGTTAGTGTGTTCTCGCGTTCACGGTACAGAAGAAGAGTCACACTACCACCAGGGTCATAAAAGCACCTCTGGAAATGCCCAAAACGCCTACGAAAGCCTTGTCAAATGTATCGGTGTTCCCAGACGCTTCCTTCTCTCACGTCGTTTCCATAGGTCGAGAAGGAGATCAATCGGATTTTCATGAGTGTTATTTCACGTTCATGGTCTATTTTTCCTTCTCTCACTCATAATGTGCCGACTCTAACTCCTCTTATTCCTATTCTGACTTAATCCTTCTCCTCCTACTCCTCCTATCCTTTCCCCTGGCTATCCTCCTTTTCTTCTCTATGCTCCTATTCCTATTTCTCTTATCTCCCTATACTTTTGCTTTACTCTTCTTTTTTTTACGGCAGAGGAGTCAGTTCAAGGGCATAAAAAACGGAAAGAAATATGAAAAAAAAGCCCGGTATAAAAAAAGGGCCCGCCTACTTCTCATATATGTTTCTTCGTCTTCGTCTGTGTCTGTTGCGTTATCCTTCTGCTTATAATCTACGTATTCGTGTAAATTTCGTTCCCCCCTTGCCACCCATCCCTTACCTTACCCTCTTCCGCCTCTGCCCCGCCTCCCTCATCCTCATCCTTCGGGGCAAGCCTACCACAGCGCCACACCCCCCTGATCACCCACCTCGTACCCCGGAAGCCTCTGTCACATCCCACTTCGCTCTCCCCCGCCCCGTCACGCCACCGAGGAAAGCCCCATCATATCCCGCTTTTCCCTGCCTCAATCCTTCCCTCTCTCCCTCATTTCTTTCTTCTCTCCTTGTTTCTCCTTCCCTTCTCCCTTGTCCTTTTTCCTGCCTCATCACATCCCTGCACTCTTCTCCTTCCCTTCCTCCCTCATTTCTTTCTTCTCCTCCTCTCTCCTTCCCTTCTCCTCCCTTGCCCTTTTCCCTGACTCATCACATCCCTGTACTCTTCTCCTTCCCTTCCTCCCTCATTTCATTCTTCTCTCCTCGTTTCTCCTTCCTTTCTTCTCTCTTGCCACGCCTCTCCACCCCCCAAATCACCCCCTTCCGCCAACAAAGACAAAAGGTGTGGGTAAACTTGTCAAGGGTCCGTCTGGTCTGGTCTGGTCCCATGGCAGCCTCGACCCAAACCTCCTCCGACCCCACCCGCTCAAGCCCCGAATAATTGCAGTCACGTCAAGCAAATAAATCGACGTTTCTTTATATACACCCTCCGCCCCGGTAATGAACGCGAGAGGAAATTGGTCCTGTGATGTAACGAGAGGCCATTGTCTTTCCTGGTCGCCTCTGTCTCTGTTGGTCAGGGTGGTATCGTCTCCTTGTTCCGTTCTCTCTCGTTTTTGTGTTGTGATCGTGCCTCTTCTAGTCCATTGCCTTGCTTGCTATGGGTTTCTTCCTCACTTTGTGGCATATAGTCCGCCTCTGTCTCTGTTGGTCAGGGTGATTTTGCGTCCTTGTTCAGTTCCCTTCCGCTGTTGTGTTGGGATCGTGCCTCTTCTGGTCCATTGCCTTGCTCGCTATGGGTTTCTTCCTCTCTTTTTGTCTAATAGTCTGCCTCTGTCATTATTGGCCAGGGTGGTTTCGTCTCCTTGTTCAGTTCTCTCCAGGTGCTGTGTTGCGATCGTGCACATGCCTATTCTGGTCCATTGCCTTGCTCGCTATCTGTTTCTTCCTTTACTCGCTTGGTTTGCTTGTATATTAACCACTGATGAACCTTTAGTGGAGAAGGAGAAGGAGTGAGTGACGTATTTGCCGAGGTCCTTTAAACTGTGTACGAGAATGATAATCAGTGCCAGACAGACCTCCCGGATGGTGACTTCTGCGGCGGCGGTGGCGAGGAGGGGGGCGGTGCAGGGCTGCCGAGGAACCGATTTGTCCAGCACGTAATTATTCGGGTGACCAGGGCTTGTTAGGTGAAATATAGGAGGGCAACCACTAACGAGCGAGCCTCAAGACCACTTTCCCTCCTTAGCCATAGTATCTTGGCCACCCTCGCATGCCATAGACTCGCTTTTCTGTGTCCTCCACCACCGCCATGTTACTACACTCACTCTACTATTTCCACGCCTGCTTGCTACTCCCTCCTTCTGCTTCCTCAACGCGTGCATCTTCGCCATTACCCCCGCTACATTATACTCCAACCAGAAGCCTTTGACGCACCCACACGCAAAGGATTGTATAAGCAGAGGTGCCAGATTGTCCTTCTCGGCCTCATATTTCCCGATTTCCAGCCCAATAACTGTCTCCTGGGCCCAAATAACGAGATTCATGTATAGTTATCGTTACAGTCGTTAATTTCTGATGTGTTTGGATAATAGTAAGTGTCGAAAACCGGTTAATACGATGCTCAGAGTACAAGAATCTGACAGCGTTGATTGTGGGCACTTCCTGACTTTACGTTCCACAAGGCAAATCGCTCCTGGTGGCGGGGTAAGTTAAGGCCAAAGACGCGTTGTTTGCAGAGGAGGTGAGGGCAGCCGGGTGACCTCCGCTGCAGGGGACGTCAACACAGCAATTAGTAGCCCCGCTGAGGGTGGTGGTGGTCGTGGTGGTGATGGTCGAGGCCGAAGTCTTCCGCCGAAACATAACATCCCTCCGCATATGATCCATTAAATCCTCGCAAGATGCTCATGAAGGGCGGGATATCATTATTATTAAAGCTAATCGCCGCGAGTTATGTGACACACGCCATTATCCAACGTTCTGTAAATCGCTGGCGTGGGCTGGCGGGTCCTGGTGACGGATAATTTGGCGGGTGAGGGCGCGGGGTCGGGCCGTCACCATCGCCGCCGCCTCCCGCAGATGTCTTAATCCCAGTCATTGCTCGTGCGGGAATTATACGGTCAATTTTGTGAGGATGAAAATGTTGTAGTTTACACGAGTCCGACACGCCAGCGTCCTGTTCAGAAGGCCGGTAGCTGCTGATGATGCTGGTGATACTGATGGTCTACCTCCTAAGAATCACACGCAAGCACTCCTAAACGAATTCATGATCCCACAGCGTTCAGCCTAGGTCGGGCCCTTCTCTTCGATCTCGTTGTCTCTCCCTCAAGTTCCTCAAGGTGTCCACGGTCTAGTCTGCCCCTCTCTCACCCTTGACATACCAACACGTGCCCTCATCCTCACACCCTCACCCTAATTCCTCCCATCTGCCCTCCCACGCCACGAGGAGGAGACCAAAGTGACCTCGTAGCCAGATAAAACACTAATACAACGGATGAAAACTGACAAGTCCTCTACCGAAGCCTTCTGGACAGCACATGAGATTCACCACCGAATTCATGACCCCACGGCGTTCAGTCTAAGCCAAGATGAGGAGAGCAAAGTGACCTCGGAGCCAGATAAAGAACTGCATCGGGTGAAGGCTAACAAGTCCTCTGCCGAAGCCTTCTGGACAGAACCTAAGATTCACCACCGAATTCATGACCCCACGGCGTTCAGTCTCAGCCGGCAACACGCCATGAAGGGGAGAGCAAAGTGACCTCAAAACCGGATAAAGCACTGCATCGGGTGAAGGCTAACAAGTCCTCTGCCGCAGAATCACAGCTGGACTGCACCTGGCCGGCCACCTGAGATTCACCACGACGTCCAGGCCAACGAACTGACGGGGGGCAGCTGCGTGGCGAGGTAAAGAGAGAAAAGCTTACTATATTGCGGCAGTTACGCGTTTTCTGGTTATTCTCAACGACTCGGCTTGGGGTTTTTTTCTCCATAAATTACTACATTAGCCAGCTGCTGCATCGCTTGCGTCCATGGTGGGTTCAAGGCTGCTTTGATTTTCTTGCAGGGTTTCTTTTTAAGTGTGCTCGGTGTCTGTGATTCAAGGGGTTTTTTTATGAGGTTTCTTCCATCTCCTCGGTGCAGCTGCCTTCTTGAACATTTTCCTTGCATTCCTGGTCTTCTCAACGCATTTCGCTGTGATGGAGTTTCATATGTTTTGACTCATAATATTTACCTTGCCTTCATATTACCAACAGCGCCTCTCCTTGAAGATTACACAGTGCAGTTTTTTCACCTCACACTGTCCTCGCCTTCGTACAGCGTCATCAGTGCATATGCTTTAAGTTTTCAGACAATTTTTATACATTTTCTCCCTATTAACCACTATGATATTCTCTGGCCGTTGGAGATAGCCTTACACTAGCACTCTGACCAGCACCGTCCACGTCCAAGCTCAATAGTCAGTAGAAGTGATTTTCCAGTTTCAAAAATATTTCAAGTGTCTCTCAAGGTCTCCGTCCGTAACGCTTGGGTCATAAATATAGAGTTTTTTCCCCCTTTCACAACCTCAGCTACTTCTTCGCTCGCTCGCTCTCTTGCTCGCTTGCTCCCCCCGTCGGCCACTTGCACAGATTATAAGACGTCTCGGTCACATATCACGCACGCGCAAAAAGCAAACACTAAATTCCACATTGTTTGATATTAAAATTGGCAGTTTGCAATAATAGACTTCACGCCTCGCCACACACGCCCGAGTCAGCACCGCACATATAGCTCGCTTGGCCCCACATAGCGCCACCCCATACCATCCCGCTCCCTGCCATCCATCCCTCATATACCAGCCCCTCCATGCTCCCCCCGGGCTGTAAACTCGCCCATATGTATCAAATATAATCACACACACACAAACACTGAGTAAATATGGACCATTTACCTTGATATTCAGAGGTAGGAGAAGGTATGCGGAACGGGGAACGAGGAAAGAGGAAGAAATCTGTTGAAGGAGGAAAGCATAAGATTCACATTCCTATATAGACCTGTTTATTTTGCATGTATTTTCTCGTTCTTTTCTTGTTTGCTTTACTTCATCATCTTCTCCTCCTCCTCCTCTCTACTTGCCTGGTTACCTACCCGTCTACGCTACCCTCCTCTTTTTTAATCTTTTTTTCTCCCTCGTCGCCGCCCTCTATCGGTGATCGGCGTAACCCGTCATTACCAGCCAACGTCTCCCTCGTCTCCGTCAATAGCTCAAGCACTAATTAAATGATTATCCCGGTATTCGGCCCCAGTTCGTCTCCGTAGGTCCCAGCATCTATATAATGAGGCTTTGGTGACATCCTCGCTTGGAAGAGTCATTTTGGGCGTGGCCGTGTGTGTGAGGAGGAGGAGGAGGAGATCTGACAAGTCTTGATCAGATACTCTTACGGTTCCCTAATCCGTCTGTCTGTCTTGAATGTTTTGTTATTAATCTTACTCACTGGGTCTTTAAAATCTTCTTCCTCTCTCTCCTCCTCCTCCTTCTCCTCCTCTTCCTCTTCTTTTTCCACCTCAATCATCTTCTCTCTACCCTTATCATCTCCCAGCGTCTCCATATTACCCCAGCGTCAATAATAACAATGATAGTAATACAAATAATGACACTATTAGCCTTTCATAATCGCCAGTTTACATCAGAACTACTACTTCTATGATTTATCGAAGTTCACGCTCTTTGGTACAACGTAGATTGGCAAGGGGAGTCCGTGGAGTTCAGTTAAGACTTTTCCTTTCATGTTAAGAAACGGATATGAGCACCGCCGCAACGCGTAGCTGTAGTGTATGATTCTAACCGTATCTTCGAGCTCCACATGACGTACGCTTCTCTCTCTCTCTCTCTCTCTCTCTCTCTCTCTCTCTCTCTCTCTCTCTCTCTCTCTCTCTCTCTCTCTCTCTCTCTCTCCCCATCATTCTTTTTATCCATCTTCCATCTCTCCACAAAACTTCCCTCGCCTCCACTTCATCCTCCAACCCTAACCCTGTGCCTCCATCCCTCCCTTCACCCTCCTCCTCATCTTTACACTTTTTCACCTCAATCTCGTTACTGTTTTTTCCCTCAAGTTCCTCCCAGGTGTCCACGCCCTAGTCTGACCCTCTCTCACCCTTGACATACCAACACGTGCCTTCATCCTCACACCCTCACACACGCCCCCGCCACCACCATTACCGAACCCACAAGACAAGCGCCGGTGGGGATGGGAGGGGGGGAGAGAGACCAGTGTCCACGCCAGCAGGTCATTCTACTCGCTTTCAGACTCACTCTCCCACTTCTTAGCTCCTCGCTCGCTCTACTGACCTAGTGCTGCCCTCTGGAGCCTCGTACCACTTACCTACTGACGCACTTACACCGCTCTCGCTCTCCAGCCTGCCTGTGGGGGGGTGGGGGTGGGGGGGAGCCTGCGGGATGCCTACTGGTCCTGTGGCTTCTGCACACTTTTAAAAAACTCAACTTCCAGCGCCTTTTTGCCGTGCTAGGGAGTGACTCAGTTGTTTCTGTGTGTGTGTGTGTGTGTGTGTGTGTGTGTGTGTCTGGTTTGTACGTGTGTAAGTCCTCGATGTTTTCTCTCCTCGCTTCGTCTTGTGTTCTAAACTCGGCGTGAAGAAGACGTGAAATCGGAGAAAATATTTGCGCAGGAATCTTTACGATGCTCTCTTGTTTTTTCCACCTGTGTAATCTGTTCAAAGTCCTCGATGCTCGTTTCTTCTCTTTCCTGTGCTTGAAGGAGGCGGAGGAAGGGCGTGAGAATTCAGAGCATTCCCACAGCAGCGTGTAGAAAGACTATTTTTCCACTTTATTAATTGTTCCTCTTGAAAAATTACGTTCGTGCGACCCTAATTCAAGTTAAGACAGCAGGCAGACAAGCAGGTAGGCAGGCAGGTAAAGCAGGAAGGCTAAAATACAATTGTTAAACCCTCGAGGTGACCTTCAGAGAGAGCGAGAGAGAGAGGATACGTTTGTGAGTGTGTGTGCGTGTATATATATTTACCAACTCTCTTCTTCTGGTACAACAACAACACTTCTGCAGCTCAGTCACGCGCCGCGGTGATCAATTATAAGAAGGACTGATGAGGCCCATTGCTGTCCGGGGGTCGGTGTTTATGATGATGACGAGGGAGTGACAAAGACCTCCACGGCGTGTCCAGGGGTGCGGGGCGGCGGGGGTGAGATTTGATGTGGAGAATTACAGCGACAGAGGCGGCGAGGACGTGAGCGAACTGACGAGAAGGGAAGGAGTCTGACTATACCCAACGCTTTAGAAGGGAGGAATGAAAGAGGTTAGAGGCAGAAAACATAGATAGTTTATTGACAAGACAACGTATTGAAGGAAAGGAGAGAGAGATAGAGACGACGAAGACGTGACCGAACTGACGAGAAGGAAGGAAAAGAGTCTGACTATATCCAACGCTATAGAAAGGAGGAATGAAAGAGATTAGAGGCAGAAGGCATGGATAGCTAGATAGTTTATTAACAAGACAACGCAGAGAAGGAAAGGAGAGAGAAAGAGACGACGAAGACGTGACCGAACTGACGAGAAGGGAAGGAAAAGAGACTGACAAGGGAGGAATGGAAAAGAATATTGGAGGAATGGATAAAGACGATGTAGAGAAAGAAAGGAGAGAGATGGAGGTGACTCGAAAAGACCAAAATTATGAGAAACGAAGAACAAAAGACTGACATAACCCACCAAGGAAGGGAAGGATTATTAAAAGGAAGAAAGTATGAAGCCAAAGTAAACGAAGGAAAGAAGGAGAGAAGCTAGATATAACTACTAACGAGACAGAAGCGGCAAGAAACTATGAATCTCTCCCAGCAATGTCAACCTCCACCTCCCGCTCTCCCGTCCCTTCCTTCTGTCCAGCCCCTCCGTTCTCCTCTCATTCCCAGCCTTTCGCTCGCCTATATTCCTCTCTGGGTCTTAGCTCGGCAATGGAATACACAAAAAAAAGTGTAGTAGATGGGTCAGTAGGCTTCAAGGGGACAATAAACCAGAGGAAAAAGAGATAACACTAATAAAGGAAGGAAAAGTCTAGTTGCGTGACATAACCGCGAGCGTGGCAGAGGGGAACTTCGGGCGCCGGGTAGGAGCTGTCGATCACTTCATTCATGTGTAGTTGCGGCGGCGCTCTGCAGGGGGCAGCACCTTCCGGGGCAGGCGAGCATTGGCACCACTGAGGGCCGGAGTTTGCACTACTGAGGACACTCCCAGAGCTGAGGGGACCGATTCTTGCAAGAGTATATATATATATTTTTTCTTTTCAGAGGCGTGGACTAATGTGCTAGTGTGTCGTAGGACGGGCTTATGTTGATGTCTTCTTAGAGTATAGTAACACACACACACACACACACACACATACACACCTTGCCCCCTGTGTCATTTTTCTTCCGCATGAATAATAGATAAAAGATATGCTTTCTTCCTATGATCTTTATTTGTTGATTGTCACCATCACATGAAGACAAGGTACATAACAAGTGGCGTTTGTCTTTATTGTAGAGTTTGCTTAACGTCACGTACATGCTTGGAACATAGATTAACATGGCCTTAAAACTATCTTTGGCGGCGGGGACTTGAAGCCTTACACGGTAATAATACTTTCGTTCACACAGCGTCGTGGTCGGGGCAGGGCGGTGCGGGGGAGGGGAGGCGGGGAGGTGTCGGGGCAGAGGCGGGGGAGGCGACTTCCTTGGCGGCCCCCGGACCCTGGCGCGCCCCACATGCCTCAAGACGTAAGGCGCCGTCCTCGCTCGTTCCACTGCCTCGGGTGCACGGCGGACGCATGACTGCAGGAAACATATCAATAATCTGTTAGAGTGTGATGATTTGTGAAGCGCAGCCACAAAAATGCTGAAAATATATTGCTAGAAGGGAAGGCAAAGCTTAGATTGATGCTCACTGTCGTGTTGAGGTCACAAGATTGGATGACTGCACAGGTAATAATTTGACATGGCTGCGGAGTCATGCTCACACCTGACGGGGCAATAGTTTCCCCTGACGTGATTGCAAAGGTTAGCCTCTCACCTGACTAGATGGGCGGGCGCTGTGCAGCCTCTCGGCCGCCTCAGTGCAGCAGCTCGGCCAGCGCCGAGATGTACGTCTGCGCCATCTGCAGCGTCTCGAACTTGGACAGCTTTTGGTCGCCGCTGAGCGCCGGGATCACCTCCCTCAGGCGGTCGAAGGCGTCGTTGAGGCCGTTCATTCTGCGCCGCTCCCGGGCGTTGGCTGCTAGGCGACGCTTCTTCATAACGTCGCGGCCCACGGCTTTGGGCGTCTTTCTTCGACACTTCGCGTTGCGGCCGCGGTTCGTGGTCGGTCCCGTGCCTGAGGTGCTGACGACGGCGGCGGCTGCGGCCAGCAAGGGGTGGGTGGTGCCAGGGGCGCCCCAGGACCAGGTGGCGGGGCCGTTGGAGGAGCCTGCCCAGGTACCCGGCGAGCCGAGTTCAAGACTCTCACAGCTGCTGACGGGGGAGCAGGAAGGGCTGGGGCGGCCCTCGGAGTGCCAGGAGGCCGTGGTGAGGGAGGAGGACCACACGGGGGACGAGGCCTCGCCGGGGGGAGGGCACTGGTGGAGGGTGGCGGCACTGGCACGCTCGTAATGAGCCATGGCACTACAGGTGACGGCGGGCTGGGTCTGGCTGAGATCCGTGAAGGGCGCGTATCCCGGGCAGGCCGCAGGGTGGAGCCACTCGGACACTGACATGCTCTACGGGCGCCACGCAGCTGAACTATGACCCTCGCCCATGCTGCCTGCCTTTTATGGGCTCGGGCTGTCTCGGTCACGTGACTGGGGCGGCCAATCCGGTGCGGTGGGCAGCAGGAGGCGGGGCGGGTATGGGCCTCCGGCGGCTGCTGGGACTCCTGCACCGCGGCGGCCACTTCACGACGGAGGCCCGGGCATGACCCCCCTCCCTACCCCTCACACACACACACACACACACACACACACACACACACTCTCTCCCAGACCCTTCCCGTCCCCGCTACCGATTATTAATTACCTTTGCGGGTTCATTATTACGGTCGGCGAGTGAGGTTCATGGGAAGGAGCCTCATTTAGGGAGCGCCGTGTCCTCCTTCCCTCCCTGTCCCTGTCCCTGTCCCTCCCTGTCCCTCTCTCCCAACAGCGTAAGGAGAGAGAGAGAGAGAGAGAGAGAGAGAGAGAGAGAGAGAGAGAGAGAGAGAGAGAGAAAGAGGAGGAGGTGGGATGTAGCGAATGCCAGAGAGGAGGAGGATCGATGTAAGGAGAAAAAGAGAGAAGGGATGCGACTGGATTGGGGACAGGTTGGGGAGGATAGGTAACGCCCTCCCCCTCCCTCTCCTCCCCCCACAACCACAAGCACCTACAGTAATAGTCTCCCCCTTCGTAATCTTCTCCCTCCCTTCCCTTCATACCCCGTCATCATCTTCCGCCTCTTCATTTCCGAGTGTAAAATTTAAGGGGAAGGGAATCTTTTTTTTTATTCGTCATTTTTAGCTTTTTTTTCTTTCTTTCCTTCCTGTTCCTTGATTTTCTGTTGCCTTCTTTTTATGTTTTCTTTTCCTCCTCCTTCTCCTTTCTTTTCTTCTTCGTATTATTTTTTTTGTTATCAGTATTTTCATCGTTGTTATTATTATTATTATTTTATTTGTATTTCTTCTTCTCTTGTTTGCTTTACATTTCTCCGATTTACTTCTTCTTCTTCTTCTTCTTCTTCTTCTTCTTCTTCTTCTTCGTCTTCTTCCTCCAAATTTATCTTTCGTTCTTATCTGTTTCGCTCAGAATGGAAAGAGAAAGGGCAGCTGCGTGGAGTCGGCCGGTGAGTGCAGCGACGCGCCTCCTAACGTATGTTCCCCGTTAGTTAGGTAACACACACATGCACACTCCCTGGTTCCTGTTCTTGTCCTTCTCTTTCCTTTCATTATCTTCTTTTTCCACCCCAACAGTTACTTCATTTTCATTTTCTTTTCGTCTCACTCCTCCTCCTCCTCCTCCTCCTCCTCGTATGTCCTATATCAGCAATCCCTTCAACGGGTCATTAGCGGGCAGGTTCGATCGCTCTCCCCCGATTGTAATCTTTTGATGCCATAACAGATAAGGACGATGAGAGGAGGTGACGAGCGATGGGCGGGAAGAGAGGCGGGGAGAACGAGCTACCGGGAAGAGGAGGAGGTGAAGGAAGAGGAAGAGGAGGAGCAGGAAATCAGTGACCTGTTCCAGATATTCTTCCTCCTTCTCCTCTTTCCTCCTCCTCCTCCTCCTCCTTGGTCTTTCTTCCTTTAAAACACAATATTCTCAACTAATTATACAACTCGTGTTTGATATCTGATAAGGTTTTTTTTTTATATCATTATGTTTAGAAGCGTTCTTTCCATTGGAGCGCTGAAGTTTAAGAAAGTTTCATTTATCATCTTTTTGCTCGTGTGACAGAATGTAAGCGGTAATATTTTTTTTTTTTTTTTACAGCAAAGGAGACAGTTCAAGGGCATAAAAAAAAGGAAACAATAATGAAAAAAAAAAAAAACCGCGACTCACTGCTCCTAAAAAGAGTTGAGAGGAGTGGCCGAAAGATAGGTCAGTTTCGGGAGGAGGGGTATCCGGTATTAATCAGTCATTCAAAAAACATGTATTCTCAGACGCGTTCGGAACCCACATCAACCATTTCCCAAGGCCACAAAGGAGATCACTCGAGTTCCCATTAGAGTTTTCACATTCATGACGCGGAAGATGCCTTATCGAGCTATCACTAGGCTCATAAAACTACCCATGGAAATACTAACACCAACCGCTACGAAAGCCTTATCAAAAATGTGTATCTGTAAGTCATGAAATGTTTGAGAATTAGCGCCCTGATGTTTTGCCTCCTCCCTGCCCTGTGCCAGCCTCTGATATGCCCCCTCTTTTCCTTCCCAGCGTGGCACGGACCTCCAGCAGCTGTGTGATGGTTGCCTGGCACTTCAGAACACTTATCGTCGCTTATCAAGGTAAGTGCTGCCAATCCCTTATCTGTAGCGTGTCCCCAATGCCTCCGTACGCCCGGCAAGAAGATGGTCAGTACATGATAGGTTCTTCTCTGTCTGGTAGAAGTAAAGATAACCGGGATGATATTTAGTTTATTGTTGCCATCGCTCGCGAAGTTGAAACTTATAATATGTGTTGTATTTTGGTCTCTGAATGCACTCCAGTAACTAATGGTGTCAGAAATAATACAGAGACTTTAATATAATGATGTTTGTCAGCTTTACCGTACCCTAGCATATCGTATTTTGGCAGCAAGGCGCAGGTCCCGTTACGTTGGGTTAGATATGTTAGGTCCGGTTAGGTTAGATTTGGTTTGGTTATGGTTTAGTTTTGTTTAGTATGATTACGTGTGTGTGTGTGTGTGTGTGTGTGTGTGTGTGTGTGTGTGTGTGTGTGTGCCAGCCCGCCTCCTCCTGGCCTGACATCATCGCCGCGGAGTGGGATCAGATGCTATCATTTCGGGGAGTGTTTCGAGATAGAAACAAACAAACAATGATTAAGGGAGGCGATTATATGACCGCCTCCTTGTCACCGTAATAATACCTTAATGACTAAAACCTGGGGACTCATCACGCCCGCGATAAGGATCACCTGCCGCGACGCAGACGTGTCGACACACTTGCTAATTTGTCCTGCGCTGCGCGGGGCTGCGAGAGGCAAGGCCCGGGCGGCAGGACCCTCGCCCGGCCGTGTTACCTGGAACCTGCCTGCCGTGTCCCAGGGCCAGGCGTCTCTTGCAAAGGTTATAAGTTTGCCTCTTATTTGTCGTTTGTGCGGACACGAGTGAAATATGATTAGCAAGCCGTCCATCAGGGCGATAACATCAAATCCTGACATGCCCGCGGCCACGGCCCCGGGCACAGCCGCCACACAAAGGCCCTGCCAGCCCGCCTCCCAGCCTCGGCCCTCCACCGCTGCCTCATCGTCAGGCCACTTCGTATGTCCTCACTTTCAGGTCATACTCAGTGCAGGTCATCTGATCCTTGGCCTCTGAGCATGGCCGCCAGTGCCCTGCAGCCGCCGTCCGTCAAGCCGGCAGCACCTCGCTCGGGGATGATGTCACTTCCCTGCAGGAACCACGCAGAACCCTGTCAAGAGCAAGGGGCGAGCTGCGTAGCTGGAACCTCCACGAATGGAAGCGTGGTGCCCTCCGCTAGCTGAGTGATGGGGAGTGAGATGTCAAGGGAAGCGCCGCCGTGCCCGCCGCTGCCGCGTGCCTGGCCCAGTGCCAATAGCTGTAATTTTCGACAATTTTTTGCCACCTGGTCAGACCTCTGCCGGGATGGCGTCCTCGTAATCTCGCAATAGCATACATTTTTCTGAGTCCTGGCTGCTCCTAGTTTATCGGGCCGTAATCCAATGAGTTATTTTTCGGGTATCAATTTAGAAAATGGCCGGGAGTGATGGCGCTCGACACGTCAAGCAATGAAAAAAGCCCCCGAAGACGCACCATTACCGGGAAGAGGCGGTAACGACCTTCTGCGACGGCGGCTCGAGGCAGGGAGGGAAGAGGAGTCGGCCGGCCTGAAGGAGGAGCGGCCAGCGTGGAGAACCGCCGGACTGACTGACGAACGCGGCGACACTCAGGTCCTTATTCTTAAACGTATCGGGTCCCCAGTACGACAACTTTCCACGACCCCAGAGAAGATTAACTTGGTTTTCAAAGGTGTGTTTTTCCCTTTCAAGATTCAGAAGTCGGTTAAAACTATCACTAGGACCACAAAATTGCTTGAAAACTCCAGCAACTGCTATACGAGTCTTTTCAAATAAGCGAACTGAGGTGTCGACACGTTTAGGAGAACTGCTTTCATTGTCTCAGGCTACACAAGACACCTACACGTGGCTCGTCATTTTTACCCTTATTTTCCTTCCATCCTGTTCGTTCCTTCTCCATTATCATTTTACCAAGTTTTCTCTTCCTCCTATAAGACGCAGTTACTCTCACTGTCCGTCCCGCTCAGTCATAATTATAATCTTACATCCATCAGAGAAACTATCCATTGTCTTTGCATCACTTACGCAACTGTTTAATTCGTTTCATTCCTCGACTGCATTAGGAAAAGGATATAAGGAGGAAAGGATTTAAGGGCAGCCAGCAGTCTAGTGTCATATATATAAAGAAGGATCATGTACCTGCAATAAACATCCTGAGAACCCAAAGGATACAAACAAACCGTGACATTGGGACATTATTAGCTGAGTCACTGAGGATGTACTTAATCTGAACTCCTTTTGGGGGGTATGGCGACGAGCAGAGAATGACGAGGACGAAACGAAAGAGAAAGATAGACAGACACAGACATACACACACACACACACACACACAGACACGGATGACGAGGACGAGGACGAGGTCACAGACAAACATACAGACATAGACATATACACAGACACAGTGGCACACGTAAACACACACAAACAGATCAACAAACAGGGCTTGGTGAGGTAGAAAGATAGCCATGGTTAGACAGGGCATAATACCCTCCCTCTTCTCCCTCTCCCCTCCTCCACCCAAAAGAAGACAGGTGCTCAAACAGGAAGGCGGGGTAAGGAGATCAAATAGAAGCGTTGAGCCACATCTGGTGCATGGCTTCGATGACAGACGGCGTTAAACTGTGAAATGAGAGACGCGAAGGGGCGGGGCGAGGCAAGTTGACGTTTATAGGTGTATTTGCAGCGGCGGCCAAAACAAAGAGGCGATGATAGAGTTGGTAAAGAGGCTGCTTGTCGTCACGAAAGCTTGCGTTTGGGGTGAAAATAACCGGTTTACGAGATTGACAGATAGTGATAGATAAAGAGAGAATGATTGGGTTTGTTAAGGAGATGCTTGTCGTCACGGAAGCTTGAGTTTGGGATGAAGATAACCAGTTTACGAGACTGACAGATAGATTGATAGAGAGAGAGAGAGAGAGAGAGAGAGAGAGAGAGAGAGAGAGAGAGAGAGAGAGAGAGAGAATTACTAGCTTGTGTATAAATGAGTATATCGTCTCTTTTAGTTAGGGAAGAGCAACTGTAAACTAGTCATTCACCATCTCTACTTCCCATCCATAAAACTATACATCTGACCTCCCATTGAGACTTAAACTTGTCTTTTCAATATCTACACATTCCTTCAATACCAATACAGGACCATCAATACAGGCGAAGGATGGCGAAGGACTCTTGCGTCGGGGTAGGAAGGGCTGCAGACCTCCTTTGAAAGTGTTCCCCTGTAGGCCAGATAACACGGGACAGGAGGTGCGATAAGGATCTCCTCTTTTATTATTATATAGTTCTATTAGTTAGAGAGCCGAGGGAGGGAGCGCAGTAATTAAACCCTCATTAAGATACGAGCTAATGGGCCTGCTTTGCTATGCTAGGCTAAATGACCCTCAGCCCCACGATTCTTGGTCTTTATTGATAAGCTAAACACCCCGTTATTATAGACATTCAGATCTTACTCGCGGCTCTAAGGGTATAGATTCCAACACTTTTGTAGCATAGATGACTTATAATTCGTGGCTTTAGGTATATACATTCTTCTGGTGTCTGTTGATGTCTTCTGGTGTCTGTTAATTTCTTCTGGTGTCTGTTCAAGGTCTTCTGGTGTCTGTTCTTCCCATGTATTCCTTTTCCTCCTCCTCCTCCTCATCATCATCATCATCTTCATCCTCATCCTCCCAATCCTCATCAGCATGCAGCATAAAGGAGGCAAAAACGAGGAAATCCAGGCTATACATGAGAACATAAGGAGTTTGCATGGGAAGGCGTACTTTTATAGATGGTGATGGCGGGGAACGGAGGCGAAATGAGAGTTCCTGAGGAGAGGACAGATGTGGCGGCATGGGTTTCGTGTCCTAGTGATGAATGCTCACCCCCTTGACCCCGCCCGAGCCACCCATCATCTCCCACAGCACTTATCACACCTCAGGCTGCTCCTTCGTCTGCCAGCGTTCCCTTTCTCGCCCCGTCTGTCTTCGTCCTGTCCCCTTAATCTCCCGCCGTTCCCACACCTCGCCACCTCATCCAGCAGAAAGGAATGCTATATACTAATACACTTCCACGGCCATAAGGCAAAGGTTAGACAGTTAGAGAAGCAGAATATATCCCTCACCACCTCATCCAGAAGAAAGGAATGCTACACTAATACACATCCGCGCCATAAGGCAAAGGTTCGACAGTGAGAGACGCAGAATGTCCCTCTATAATAACGGGTGTCACTGGAGCTCGTTCACGCTAAAGGTTCCATAGCTATGATGAAAAGGGAGAGAGAAAGGTTGAAGAATGGCTACAGTGACATCCCTACCATATCCATTACCTTATTCACCTCCACCGTAAAGGAGGGAATGCCGTGTGCAGGTCATCATCGTAATAAGAGAAAAAGGCCTGAAGGGATAAAGGGGGAGTCTGTACAGCGTTCAATCTCACTTAGCCTTGGTGACATCTTCCTCCATCACCTTATTCCACCTCCATCATAGAGGAATGAATGCTGAGTACAGGGAATCCTCGTAATAACCAAAGAAGAGGCCAGGCAGCGAGGGTTAGCTACTATGCGTTTCAGGGGCCTTGACACACAGTTTTTCGAATATAACATTTTAACAAAGCGTCGGACAAGGATGGTATTTTGGGAGACGATGATTGAGACCCCGACCTAATTGGCAAAAATAGGCTTAGGTGCCAAATGTTGATGATTACGACATTTGTAGGAGTAACTTTAAGGTAAACTTCACTAAAATATACAGGCACCAGTAGCATTCAATCTCTGTAGCGTACAATCAGTTGGCCTCCACAATAGATTCCTGCTGCCTATCCTCCTCCTCCTCCTACTACTACTACTACTACTACGACTACTACTAACTCCATCCGCTGAGAGAAGTATATTTTCTCATATTCTCTCACAAAACAATTCAGTGGCCCAAGCCTCGTCAATCCCTCTCTGTACCTTCCGCCACACTGTTCTAATAAATATTTGAATTTGAATTTGACTGCGACCTCCGCTTCCTCCTCCTCCCAAGTGACGCCGATATCCGCCCACACTCCCTCATACGCATTTTTAAGAGCTGTTTTTTGGGTTATAACACTTCCTGGGTCTCTCTCTTGATCTCTTTGGGGTTAATGAAAAGTTCTAGATGCATATAGGCTTGCTAGATTTGTTACGTTGCCTCTTGAAGCGACAGGAACTCGGGAAATCAAATAATGCGTTGTTTTTGTCATTAATGTCAAAAAAAGGTTAAGTACAGCCATCTAGCGGCAGGAAATGTAACTGTCCGCTCACTCGCTCCATGCTGCCATTATCAGGCCTTGCAAACCATTTTACCATAGCATAACTCAGGGTTTATCTATCGTATCGGGTGTTATTATTAATGCTTAGAGAGGTTTTAGATACATATAGCCGTATTTTCTGGATGCAAAGAGGGCGTATGCTCCCGGATAGTGTGGTTAGTTAAGAGGGACAGAAAGGCTTGACACTGTGTTGTCTCTCGCTCATTGACGCAACTCTCGCTCTCTTCCCTCCTCTAGAAAATAAAAATGATTGTAAATGATATGATCTAAGTGCGATCAAACTGTAGATAGGGTTCAAAAGTAATATAACTGAGCTACTTCTGAGTATACATTAGGCTAGTAAGACAATCACCTTCAGATAATCCTTCTTACTGTTCCAGCTTAATTCCTACTATTAAACCCCTTTATACCACTCTCGTACATATTAAATTTCCCTCGTCCTCACTTGCCTCTCTTCCCTTACATCAACTTCAGATAATAATCCTTCTCAGGTTTCCAGCTTCCTTGTATACCGCTTTTTTGCCTTTAATCAAAACCTTATGCCTTTTATACCACTTCTTCTTCACTACCAACATCAGAATATAGGGAGACTGCAAGAGGCCGAATGGCCCACACAAGGCAGCTCCAGATCACCCCCCCCCCCCCCACTACCACCTGTTATCCTCGTCCATGTAGCTATCAAGTCTATTCTTTATTAATTAAACCAAGCTATTGTCCCAGCACTCACTATGTGATTGTTGAGTCTATTCCATTCCATCATCCTATTACTAAACCAATGTCTGCCTATTTCCCTCCCAAATCTATACTTTTCTAATTTAAATCCATTACTGCGTGTTCTATCCTGCTGGCTAATTTTCAGTAATTTACTTATATTGCCTTCGTTGTATTCCTTGACCCATTTGAATACTTCTATCAGATCTCCCCGCACTCTTTGTCTTTCTAGAGAATGTATATTGAGATGTTTCAGCCTATCTTGGTATGGGAGGTTCCTAAGCCCCTGAATCATCTTGGTCATCCTCCTTTGAACTGATTCTAGCAAGTTAATGTCCATTTTGTAGTGAGGGCACCAAAACTGATAGCATGATCTAAGTGTGGCCTAACTAATAACTCTAAATAGTCTGAGGATGACGCATTAACAAGCGAGATCATACCGGCCTTCTGGCAATACAATAGTTTTTAATGCATGTCTAATTTGTATGCTACCAGGCTACCTCATCCCTCCATTTTTTATTATCATTTCTACTAGTTTCGATACTACTTCCAATGGCAACAATGAACACTCTCTACCTATTCTGTCAAGTTTAAGAAACGAAGAAAGTAACATTTTTTATTTTTTTATTTTATCAGGACACATTTCACGTCATATGATTTTCCTTAACTTAGGTAGAAAATGCTGAAAATTCATGTATTTCTGCAGCTTTTCCTCTTAACTTACCAGGAAGTATTACAAGTCAAATGATTTTTCCTTAACTTAGCAAGAAAAAACTGAAAACTCATGTATTTCTTAAGCTTTCTCTCAGCACTTGAGCAGGCATGAAAAAAAAAAAATAGAGTGCTTAGAAATTTTACATCAAACCAAATTATGTTCATCAGTTTCAAAGCAATATACTGTAGCTACATTTAAGGCACAAGACCACAACCGCCAACAACCACCGTGAATATGGAAAAATGCTCTCCTGTGGCTCTGTATACCGACCCACAGAAGGAATATTGTCAGGAACTTTACTTAAGACTTGCTTGCATCAGGATCCAGTGGAGTGGCATGGCTCAGACAAGTGTTTCAAGCTTTGGAAACTTCAAGAAGGTAAGCTGCCATGAGTTTAGTCTGAAAGGGAGAGAGGAATGCTCAATTTAATGCTAATCCACTGAACACCTTGGCCCAGATACACAACACTTGGCACTCTTGGATATCTGTTTAGCTTAACCCGGTAGCAGCGACAGGCCAAAGTTGTGGCTTTACCGTGTACCAGCGATGGGCTAAATTTTTGCCATGGTATAACCCCCCTAAAAATAGATGATACATAAACTGATCACAAATGCATTGGTATATATTATGAAATGGTTTGTGTGGGTGATGATTTTTTCTCATTTTTCTCGCTTAGAGGGGCCTTTAAGAAACATGATCCCTACAGCTACTAGGTTAACATTAAGCTGATTAAGTCCTAACCCAACACTTTTAAGGCCTTGACAGCATAGTAAAGGTAATATATTATAAAGGCACCCACTGGGAGCTAGGACTGAGGAGGAGGAGAAGAACCAGTGTAGGGTAAATTATGTTATGTTATGCTAGGTTAAGTAAGGTTATTTTAGGTTATGGTAGGGTGGGTTGGGGTTCAGTTAACAGTTCCTAAAACACCTATCGTAAATTATGTTATGTTATGCTAGGTTAGGATAGGGTATTTTAGGGTATGGTAGGTTAGGTTAGATTAGGTTAGCATTTCCTGAAACACCAATAGTCTGACCATTCGCTTTAAGATTGACCCCTGCACACCATCACTAATGTACTCACCCCCTCGATGTAATTACGGATGTCAATCTTCTCGTTCTGGGAGTGGGCACCGTCATCACTGGCACCCATGGGCAGCAACATGACGTTCTTGCCAGTTGCCTTCTGTAAAAGTTATTAAAAAATCATGTTACTGGAGATATGCCTCTGACTGTTTTAAGGCTAAGGTAGTGATTTGTGGTGATATCTCTCATGAAGGTTCAGGTTTTAAATGGCCTTGAGAGAGAGAGAGAGAGAGAGAGAGAGAGAGAGAGAGAGAGAGGGAGAGAGGGAGAGAGGGAGAGAGAGAGAGAGAGAGAGAGAGAGAGAGAGAGAGAGAGAGAGAGAGAGAGAGAGAGAGAGAGAGAGAGAGAGAGAGAGAGAGAGAGAGAGAGAGAGAGAGAGAGAGAGAGAGAGAGAGAGAGAGAGAGAGAGAGAGAGTGTGTGTGTGTGTGTGTGTGTGTGTGTGTGTGTGTGTGTTGATCACTGGTGTAATTATCATATATGTAGGACCAGGGTATTTTGACCATGAAAGTGCTTACTGGCTCAATTCTTTTTTTGCAAGCCCAACTGGGACCAAGTTTTCGGACAACAAAATTATACATGAACAAACACACAAAAAAGTAAATGATAGAAACAATGGCCAGGCTTATTTCCTTACCCTTTGAGACTGGCGTGGAAGGTTAGTCTGTCTGAACGGAATGTCTAAAAACAGCATGTATAAAAAGAAGCCTTGCGGAACCATGGATGAAGTGACTACGTACCTGAAGTGACACCATAGTACACTGACATGACTGGGCCTTGGCAAAGAAGCGAAAAATGCCTAACCGAGGAAACAGAAAGGGTTAGTAAATGATAATATGCATGGGTGTGCAGCTGCATGTTAATGAAAAGGTCAAACTACGCTAAGTTCTAAAATCCAGCTTAAGGGAACAGCCTATAGTGCTGGAAAATGAGATAAGAAGACCTTCCCTAGTGTTTTTTTGTTTTTTTTTTACAGTATGGCAGACAGCTCAAAGGCATGAAACAGCAAAAAGTCACCAACAATAGATATGATAAAGAACTAAGCTTCCATTAGTAGCTGTCTAAAAATAAATACCTACCTAACTGTTCTGTAAGGCCCCATTCTCACTGTGCCGACTCTGGGCCACGACAACCCAGCAACTCTTTGGCCTCCTTCACACTGTGCCAAACCAGCATCCGGCGATCGTTTACAGACCTTTTTCCGACCATGTGCGACCTTTTCACATCAACATTTTACACCCAAGACCTCGTATACCCCGAGTTGGTGGGTTGTCGAGGCCCAGAGTCAGCACAGCGTGAACGGGGCTAAAATTATCATGATAACACATGTAAACTCGTCATGATTCAGCATAAACATGAAACTATGAAGAATATCTATGTCTGTATAGGTTAACAGTGAAGCTGGATAAACTTCAGTGTACGAAATCTGGGATGCTACAAAGGTGTCTACGTAATGTGTCAATTAGAGAGGCTGGACAATCACTGGAGCTCCTCAGATAAAGCAATGCCATCTTGAGTCTCCTGCCGCCTAAATTAACTCTCCTAGATTTTACCTCTAGCTAGGATGTTAGTGTACTTACAAGTCTGGTGACACTATGTGACTTACCTGTAGCGTTATTGTGATGGGGATGGAGCCACCCTCCCTGGTCAGGTCTGGCTCCACCCCATACACTATATGAGTGGCTCTACGGCCTGCCTCAAAATTCTGGTGCGTGGGATCTGCTTGCCAGGCTGGAGCACTACCCTCCAGCTCTGTGACCTGGAATGACCACATACTAACACATATGCTCCTTTACCTCAAGCACCAGAGTGATTGGAATGGATCCCCCTTCACGAGTCATGTCTGGCTCTACCCCATACACCAACTTGGTGGCCCGGCGCCCTGCCTCATAGTTGGGGTGGTTTGGGTCCGACAGCCAACACCGACCACCATGGAAGAAGGAGGCCTGGGAACCACACCACACCTGTTACTAACCAATAAAGGCCCTGGGCAGAGAGGCACCTCGTCCACATTAAGCTGGACGGGGTTGCCCCTGTACCTGGTCTATATTTATATTTGCACACCTGCATAACTAGTGTGATGGGGATGGAACAGCCATCACGAGTCAAGTCTGGATCAACACCAAAAGTATGGCGAACTGCTCTTCTCCCAGCCTGGATGTGTGGGTGGTTAGGATCTGACAACCAGTGAATACCACTGTGATGCAGGGAAGCCTGTAACATACCACAGTCACTAAGGCAGAGCTCAGTCCAATGCCAATGTACTGCTAACTGCTTATATAATGAGCCTGGAATTTTATTTTTGCCATTAATGCTATAAATCAAAAATGAATTAGACTGGTTTCAAGATCTACTAATCATTGACTTGGAATTGCAAAAGGCAAGAATATAATATAAATACATTGGCTAATTGGTTATTCCTTTCTCTTACACACCATTAGCAATGTACTCTTCAGAGCACAAACTTTGGCTTTTATTTTTCATTATTATAACAACAAATGAGTAGGTAAGCTTCCTCAATGCTACCCAATATTGATCCTGCTTCCCACCAAGCCTTGCTGTGCCACTCTTCTTGCTATTCCCCAGTGTGTCCGTGGAGACAAAGCCGCTCCTTGAATTCTGCAAGGTCTTCAGGGGTGCTGGGCACACTGAACTGGTTGGACCTTACAAGGTTACCAAAGCAGCCTAGGTTCTAACTGCAAGCTACAAACATACAAACAACAGCCACTGCTCTGGGGTACATTCTTCCCTTATTATCTTTCAACAAACTTTAGTAAACTTCCTTATGGCTGTTCTCTTGACCAGCTTCAGCATGTTACTGTACTTAACCTAACAAAACCCAAAACAGTTGCAATAGTTCTTGACTCAGAAAATTAATATATGCTTCCTAACTAATGACTTTCTATATAACAAAGTGAGGTCATTCTTTGTCAGTTAATACCATTAGGTGATGGCTATCATGTCTGAAAATACCCAAATAACAAAACTCCATACAGTTACTATAGGTCTTGACTCAGAAAATTCATATATGCCTCCTTACTAATGAGACTTTCTATACAACAAAGTGAGGTCATTCTTTGTTGATTAATACCATTAGGTGCTGGCTATCATGTGTTTGAAGAAACCCTAAACTAACCTAACCTAATAAAACCCCAAACAGTTACTAAAGGTCTCAGAAAATTCATATATGCTTCCTTACTAATGAGACCTTCTATACAATAAAGTGAGGTCATTCTTTGTTGATTTATACCATAAGGGGCTGGCTATCATGAGCTTGAAGATACACTAAACTTAACCTAACCTTTATTCTTACCTTCATGAAGTTACAACTGCCCCGTTCTTGCCACTTCTGGTTGAGGTAATCACAAGTCTGTTGCGAGACAACTTCAGGAACCTGGTTGGGCACGATGCGGATGCTGAACTTGCCAATTACTTTGCGTGGAATGACAGTCTTCGCTCCACCCTCACTAAAGGCTCCCTCAATGCCATGGATGGAGAGGGAAGGGTACCTCCAGCGTGCCATCAAGGTTTTGACCTAAACAATGAAAACCGAAGTGTAATTGACATGTTTGTATTGGGTCGAAGATTGAAGAGCAAGAATACCCATCTAAAAAGTGCCTCTAGTAGTAAGGTTTTCTTTATGAAGGTCCATAATTCTGCCACACAGATTTAACCCCTTGACTGTGGATTTCCTACGAGAAGACATCACCAAACAACAAGAATGGAACAAACAGTGGCTGCTACAATTCAATGAAGAAAAATGTAAAGTCCTGCACCTTGGGAGGGGATACCCAGTATACCAATACCACATGGAAAACACACCACTATCCACCACACAGGCAGAGAAAGACCTGGGAGTATATGTTACCAGGCTACCAGTGAAAGCCAAATCCATGCCAATCACAGCGGATGGGTTAAATGTTGTAGGAGATACTACTAACCTTGTCTCCATGGTGGATGAGGCGAGAGTGGCCCATGTCATGACGATATTCATCCAAATCAAAGTCAATGTCAGCATAGAGTTTCTCCTCCTCTGGTGTCAGTTCAGCAACGTCATCCATTATGCCTGGTGGAATAAACATGAATCTACATTTGAGGATTAATGCAATGGGGAGAATGCAAACTACTAGTGCAAAAAAAACATGACAGGACATTGAAAGGCCTTGAAAGGAGGATTCTGAAGGCTCTGTGACTCATGCAGGCTTTGGTCCTATCTACTGGGGACTGTACTTGTGATAACTGTTACTGATACATTTCTACCTTTTGCGGGAATGGAATCAAAGCATCGTAATTACTACCAGGCAAGACCTTTCAGAAACTCAAATCATTCAATGGGAAGTAACTTGACTCTCTTAACATGAATGAGAATATTGCCTTTACTGCCAAATCAAGGTGTTCATGAGATATATAAAGCATTGTAATTACTACCAGGCAAGACCTTTCGGGAAATCAAAACATTCAAATGAAGTCCTAACCTAACCTAACCTAACCTTAATTTCTCTCTTACCAGGAATGAGAATTTTGCCTTTGCCATCAACCAAGTTGTCCATGAGGTATATGAGGTCAGCCATGGCCTCGTGCACAGTGCCTCCAAACACGCCAGAGTGCAGATCTTTCTTACAGCACTCAACCTGAAATGACCATAGGAATAACATTGAAATAACCTACAAATCAACCTCATTACCAAATCATGTACTCATTATCTCTAGCTCTCTACTGTAGGTGAGGCTGATTGTCAATATGAGATGCAAGTGCAAGGTATCCATAACGTGCTCACCGTAATAGTGAAGTAGCAGATTCCACGCAGACCATAGGTGATGCACGGCTTCTCCGTCCCCAGCCAATAGTTGTCCGAGATGCAAACGAAGTCAGTGCCATAGAGGAACCTGTCCTTTAGCTCTTTCTTTTTCTTTTCAGCCTTTCTGTCTTTATCTTCTTTCCCGGGCGTGGGTTCCTCAATGCCTTCAGCTGTGAGGAACTCTTCAAGCCCCTCGGACCCTGATTCCTCCATGCCTTCGAGCACAAACTGCGGGAGATGGAAAATGAGAGTAGGTTAGTGTCCTCCATCCATGTATTGACACACTTAGGAATTACTTTGCATGGAAAAGAGAAAAAAAACAGCTGCTCCTTCTCGCCTAAATACTGTAGGCTATGTAGATTGGTATTACTCTCTCTATTATATCTCTGAAACCTTATGGGAACTTATGGCACTCCTTCTAAGCACACATACAACCCTTATATCAATCAATCAGTGGGGCCATATGCAGGGGGGCACGTCACCTCGCCCACCCTACGACGCCCTACAGCCCTTAAAACTGACCTTGATATTGACAGGGACATCCAGGCCGTTCTTCTGGTAGGCTTCAATAGCATGTAGCCAGCCAATCACTGGTCCCTTGTCATCAGAGGCACCTCGGCCATACAGCTTGCCGTTCATCTCTGTCAGAACAAATGGCTCAGTGTCCCAGCCATCACCCTGGAAATAAAGGATCTTATTAACCCCTTGATTGCGGATTTCCTACAAGAGGACATCACCAAGCTACAGGAATGGAACAACGTGGCTGCCACAATTCAATGAAGAAAAATGTAAAGTCCTGCACCTTGGGAGGGGATATCCAGCATACCATTACCACATGGGAAACACTCCACTATCCACCACAGAGGCAGAGAAAGACCTGGAGGAATATGTTACCAGGCTACCAGTGAAAGCCAAATCCATGCCAATCACAGAGGACAGGTTAATACATGGGAATATGAGACTCCCTTGACCTTAAAAACACACCCACTGCTGCCTCACCCCATCAGTAAAGCCCCATTGTATCTCGACACCTAGTCAATACCCAGCCCAGCACTAAGGAGGTTTGGGGTGGAGTGGGCCATCTGGAATCAATAGCCCCTCACTGCAACCCACCACCTCGCCCATGTACAGCCCAGCACAAAGGAAGTTTGGGGTGGACCGGGCCATCTACAAGCAACTATCGTCCATCCCACCACAAGAGCTGATGACCGGACTGTACCTGACCTGTGATTTTTTATTTTTTTTATTTTTTTTATTTTTATTATTAGGGCAAGAGAGTGAGCTCAAAGGAAAGAAAACAAAAACAACACTCACTACACCTAGGATACTTTATACTCTCATGACTTTATATAACTTTAATTTTTTCCTGAACTAACTATAGGTAAGCACTCATTTCTGGTCGCTCAGTACCTTATCTTCCTCTTTATCACCACGACAAGTGAGAACTACTGCCATAAGAAGGAGCATTAGAAGGCTATGTTATGGTTGTCATTATTGGCTGACTAACCGATCACTAGAAGAACAGGAAATCAAGTCAAGTTTTTCGGAGATGATATTATGTACATGTGAAGTGAGAGAATGAGAGATCGAGAGAGATTACGAGAAAGAGTGAGAGCGAAGGCGAGAGCAAGAAAGAGAGAGAGGATGTTATCTTAGTGCACTCATATCACATCACATCCTCCAGATAGCAGGAGAGAGTGAGACAGAGAGACAGCTGGCCACTCAACAAGAACACAAAATCACAGATCAAGGTCTTGGCTGTTCAGATAAGATATTAATGAAGTTGTGCGTAGAGCTTACTGTCTCTTAGTGAAGCACTCTTAAATTTAAAAGAATGAAGAACCTACTTTATGAGAGAGAGAAATGAGAAAGAGTGAGAGGATAGTGAGGGAAGGGAAGGGAAGGGAAGGGAAAGGATAGGGAAGGGAAAGGGAAGGGAAAGAGAAGGGAAGGTTAAGTCAGGGATGTAAAAAGAAGAGGAAGGAGAAGAGAAAAAACATAAATAAGACAGGAAGAAAGGAAAGAGAAATGAAAGAGAAAAAGTGAAAGAAAGGAAGAAAAGAAGAGGATGCAAGTGGGAGAAAGAAGAGAAAAAGAATAAAGAAGAAGAAAAGACAGAGGAAGGGAAAGGGAACGGAGAGGAAATTAAATGTAAAAGAAAGTAAAGGAAGGGAATCCGGTAATGCCATGTGAAGTGAGAGAAAAAGAAGATGAACACAATAAGAAGATTAATACAATACCCTTACCAACTAACTTATAAATTATCGGACTGGATGCGTGCGAGTCTCTTCAAGCACACACAGGAAACTCTTCTTTAGTCACATTCTATTTTTACTTGGGCTCAAATATACAGATTCATAGATAAGGGAGGATAATGCTTGTATCCAGAATAATAAGACAATACTACACCCGTTTTTCTCTCTCTCTCTCTCTCTCTCTCTCTTTTTTTTTCTTCTTTTTCTTTTTTAAGTGCTGCCCATAGTGTTGTAATCTTTCTTGAGGGGTCCCGATCTTGGACGACCCTGGCCCAGTAGTGGTACAGGGGAATTTTATATATAGTGGCTGCCGTGATGTGTATATTACCTTGAACTTGCACTCAGTAATTTTCCTTAATATAGGCAATTAGTTTAATGCCTGGATATATCATTGCCGTAATGTCCATAATATTTCCTGCATTATAGACATTTTACGGTAATCTTAAATCTGGGCATTAAGTTACGACTAACACTACATGTCATATTTTTAAGCATTTCAGTGCCCATGTACACATATATGACAATTAAGGCTTTCATAGGAGTTGCGGGCATATCCAGGGGTAGCTTTATGACTCCCTGGTGGTAATGTGACCCTTCTGTGTACCATAATCTATTACAACACTCATTAGAATGCGATTGATCTCCTTTTCAGCCTTCAGAAATAGCTGATGTGAATGGCAGAAGTGTATGAGATTCAAGGGAGGGAATACACTGGGGGGGTGTTGCCTCACCCACCCTATGACACACATGAGAATACCGACAAAGATCTCACCAATAGGGCTGGCTGGACATCAAGGTGACCGTACACAAGCAGGGTATTTTTCTTGCGGTTATTTCCTAGCTGGCCAGTCAACACTGGAGGTAGAGCGATCTTTTTGCCTGTCGGAAGTATCTGCAAGAGGAAGACTTTTTAATGGACGATTCTAAAGCCTGTGTTGTTAAACGTATTGACACCTACTGGAAAGTCTCTCATAGAAGTTCCTGGGGTTTTCATGGCCTGGTTTGCTTTCCCTAGTTATAGCTTCGCACAACTTCTGTACGTTTAACAATATGGACCTAATAGGCATAAAAATCACTGTAAATATGGTACTATAATCTGCATCTTGTCTCAGGAAAGTGAAAATCTTGTATTCCTAGCATCAAAAGGGAACAGCACCAGCAACACTTCAGTTACCTGCTCGCCAATGTCATTCAGAGTACAAGTGGCTCCGAGAGCCTCCAGTTTCGTCTTGGCCCACTCCATTTGACGGACTATCTCCTGGCGTTTTTCTGGCCATGCTGACACGGACTGGATGGCCACAGCCTCACGGAGCACGTCAATGAACCGTTCCTTGTTGTCATCCACATATCTGTAACACCACATAGAAACATAGAGGTTTGGAACAGACTAAGTGAGGATGTAGTATCAGCGAAGAGTGTGCACAACTTTAAGGAAAAGCTGGACAAATATAGATATGGAGACAGGACCACACGAGCGTCAGCCCAGGCCTTGTAAAACTACAACTACATAAATACATGGTAATTAACACAATGATGGGGATGACGAGGAAGAGGAAGGCACAAAGGGTCATTTTCTTAAACATTTTGTCCCTCCAAGCACACACATTTGACAAGGATGCTGTATTTGGTTTTGATTCATCTTTCAGTCATAATATATACTAATCAAATAAATCCAAATAAAATAACCTGAAGACTGATAACCCTTCAATATTAACCTCATGAAGCCTTAAACTAATACTGTAATTCAATGTCCATCTCACAAAGCCTTAAATTAATACTGAAAAGCCTTAAATTAATACTGAAAAGCCTTAAATTAATACTGAAAAGCATTAATTTAATACTGAAAAGCCTTAAAATAATACTGAAAAGCCTTAAAATAATACTGAAAAGCCTTAATTTAATACCGAAAAGCCTTAAATCAACACTGAAGAGCCTTTAATTGACACTAAAGAGCCTTAACACTAAAAAGCCTTAAAATGAACACTAAAAAGCCTAAAATTAACACTAAAGAGCCTTAAATTAATACTGAAAAGCCGCCATTCCTTATATAACTTACTTAAATATCTTCTTGAGGCTTTCCGGGAGGACTTTCTTGTCAGTGGCCATGGTGGTGACTGGAGTTGAATGGAGGTGACGGAGGCAAGTGGTGATGACAGGTGGTGATGAGAAGTGGTGTTGAGAGGTGGTGGTGACGGGACGAGCTGGCAGGAGCAAGTGGTGATGATGCTGCAGGAGGTGGTGTTGAGAGGCGGTGGTGGTGGTGGTGGTGTTATCAGCTGACGCTCTCTCAACACCGCTTAGAGTTGCCAGTTAGCCGGGATGCTCTTGCTCTTGCTCTTGCTGTACTTGCTCTTGCTCTTGCTGTACAGGTGACCCGTTGGAGAGACAGGCCTTCGTATCGGCACACCCTGTAAAAATAAAACAACACAAGCAGTATCCATTACAAATCTTCCAATTCCCTATTTCTTGCGCACCACATTTTTTCCGGAAAACTCTTCATGGCTTCTATAATTCTATCATTTGCTTCAGCACTCAGCCCCACCAGCAGCAGCATCCATGGCCCCAGTGTTGCCAACTCAAAATTTAACACTGAAAGAGCAAGAGCAAGAGAACCAGTGTTGCCAACTCAAAATTTATAAATCCGCTAGGATGGCCTAAAAAATCCGCCAGATGATAGATGAAGCTATAGAAACTTGCCACTAGATTGGACTTGAAAATCCGCCAGTTATTCTTGTCTATTTTAAGCTTTTCCCCGCTAGATAACATGCAATTCCGCCAGACAAACTATCAATCAATCAATCAATCAGAGCTAGCCGAAAATCCGCTAAAATTACATCACTCCGGCCCATAGATTCCCAGTCGAGGACACCAACCTATGTACCAAGGGCGAGGATGCCATATTTCTATACATTTATATACACTAGGGTGCCCAAGCTCTTCTATAACATGGCTTTAATACACAATGTTCATGATCTAGCATTATGTTAAACACCGGTCATTGTCAGACACCTCCACATCCTCTACCACCACCACCGCCCCTCAACACCATTCTTATCACCAAATGTCATCACCACTTGCCTCTGTCACCTCCGTTCAACTCCACTCAACACCATGGCGACTGAGAAAGACATCCCAGAAAACCTCAAGAAGATATTTGAGTAAGTTATATAAGAAATGGCGACTATGCTCAGTACTAATTTAAGGCTTTTTTGTGTTAATTTAAGGCTTTTCAGTTTTCATTTAAGGCTTTTCAGTTATGCTTTAAGGCTTTGTGAGGTGAATATTGAATTGGTAGTATATCAGTTTAAGGCTTCATGAGGTTAACAGTGAAGGGTTATCATGCAGTCTTCAGGAGGTCCTTTAAATTTAATTATTTGGATTTATTTTATTATTACGACTGTGGAAGATAACTCATAACCAGACTGACCAAGTTTTCCTACTGTTCTTCTTCTATATGAGCAAGTTATATAAGCAATGGCGGCTTTTCCGTATTAATTTAAGGCTTTGTGAGATGAATATTGAATTAATGGAGGTTATTATTGAAGGGTTATCAGTCTTCAGGTCCTTTTATTTGGGTTTAATTGATTATTACCACTGTGGAAGATGAATTATAAGCAGACAGACCAAGTTTTCCTACTATTCTTCTTCTATATGAGCAAGTTATATAAGCAATGGCGGCTTTTCCGTATTAATTTAAGGCTTTGTGAGATGAATATTGAATTAATGGAGGTTATTATTGAAGGGTTATCAATCTTCAGGTCCTTTTAATTTGGTTTTAATTCATCATTACGACTGTGGAAGATGAATTATAAGCAGACAGACCAAAATTTTCCTACTATTCTTCTTCTATATGAGCAAGTTATATAAGCAATGGCGGCTTTTCCGTATTAATTTAAGGCTTTGTGAGATGAATATTGAATTAATGGAGGTTATTATTGAAGGGTTATCAATCTTCAGGTCCTTTTATTTGGGTTTAATTCATTATTACTACTGTGGAAGATGAATTTAGCAGACAGACCAAGTTTTCCTACTATTCTTCTTCTATATGAGCAAGTTATATAAGCAATGGCGGCTTTTCCGTATTAATTTAAGGCTTTGTGGGATGAATATTGAATTAATGGAGGTTATTATTGAAGGGTTATCAATCTTCAGGTCCTTTTAATTTGGGTTTAATTGATTATTACGAGTGTGGAAGATGAATTATAAGCAAAACCAAAGACCAAAATTTTCCTACTATTCTTCTTCTATATGAGCAAGTTATATAAGCAATGGCGGCTTTTCCGTATTAATTTAAGGCTTTGTGAGATGAATATTGAATTAATGGAGGTTATTATTGAAGGGTTATCAGTCTTCAGGTCCTTTTATTTGGGTTTAATTGATTATTACGACTGTGGAAGATGAATTATAAGCAGACAGACCAAAATTTTCCTACTATTCTTCTTCTATATGAGCAAGTTATATAAGGAAAGCGGCTTTTCCGTATTAATTTAAGGCTTTGTGAGATGAATATTGAATTAATGGAGGTTATTATTGAAGGGTTATCAATCTTCAGGTCCTTTTATTTGGGTTTAATTGATTATTACGACTGTGGAAGATGAATTATAACCAAACAGACCAAAATTTTCCTTCTGTTCTTTTTCAGGGTATTAGAGGAGCACGCCCTCTATAGTAGGAATTATCTCGCAGTCGGAAAAAAGCTCGCAGAGTGGTTCAACTTTATTACATTTTTCTATTTATTTCACTCACCGCCATTGCTTATTTGTCCTGTTTTGGCTCTAATACATGGCACAAGCATCAGAGAAACATTTTCAATCAAGAGAAGGCTATATATAACAAACGCATAGGGTAGATTTTCGAAAGAATTACCCTACGTTGATGTTTACTATTCTTTTGCTTGTTTGGTCTGCTGGTGTGGTGGGTTGATGTCTTGCAAGTAATATCAACCACTATATAGATGACAGGTGGACAAAACAGAGAAAAATAAGGCGAATTAGTAAGATTTTCCGGCAGGAGAGCGACTTATTTCCGCGGGGAGGTATTTCACGCAACACCGGCAGCGGCTACCTGTTGATTGTGGCTGTCTTCATGTCTTTTTGTCTTGTCTTGGTGTAGTTTAGGTGATGTCACTGATGTCCCTCGGCAGGCAGTTGATAATGAATAGTCTTGGTCCCTCGTTGGTGAAGCTGGCGGCATGGATGAACCTTATACATTGACTCACTCGCTGAATGCTTCCAATGGGCGGCCAAATTTGGGGTGTGTCTGGCCTGTAATATCCCTCCTTCAGTTTGCAGTGATGGCTTTGACACTTGCTTCTCCAGGATGTAAATTATGTAGCAAATTCTGTACCGGACCGAGGCATGCGGCTGAAGAGACAGTACACCAGCAACCCCCAAAACGGCAGTGGACTCAACTAGGGAAACTAAGTAAGTAGTGTCTCTTTTGGTCTTTGGAGGGAGTAGAGTTGGTGAGTAGATACATAGTAGTTGGGACAAAAGTAAGTAGTGTCTCTTTTGGTCTTTGGAGGGAGTAGAGTTGGTGAGTAGATACATAGTAGTTGGGACAAAAGTAAGTAGTGTCTCTTTTGGTCTTTGGAGGGAGTAGAGTTGGTGAGTAGATACGTAGTAGTTGGGACAAAAGTAAGTAGTGTCTCTCTTGGTCTTTGGAGGGAGTAGAGTTGGTGAGTAGATACGTAGTAGTTGGGACAAAAGTAAGTAGTGTCTCTCTTGGTCTTTGGAGGGAGTAGAGTTGCAGAGAAGTAGTAGTTGGGAGAATCTACAGTTTCACCCAACCAACGATTTTCTTCCGTGGTTCATGTTTTTCTTGTGACAGATGTAGTGAATTGCACGATTTTGTACCTCATTTCCGTCGCAAATGTCTACCTTTTGAGTTATGCCGCTTTTCAAGTTATGCCTAGGGTCTTCCACAGAGGGAGGAGGGGTTGAGGTTGCCTGCTGGTCTGGAAGGTGCAGAGGATCCAGCCACTCAACTGTCGAGCTGTTTTTGGTGTGTGGCTGATGTGTGGCCCAAACTTACCGTCATCACTCATCCACACTCCCAGGTCTCTGAATGTGTGCTTCCTCTCTATATCTTCATCGTCCACTTTGTACTGGAACTGCTTTAGGTGTTCTTTGTGCCGTATTTAATCACCTCAAATTTCTTGTTGTTGAACACCATATTGTTCTCCCTTGACCATTTGTAGATTACCTCTGGGTCCTTCTGTAGTTCTTCTGCGTCTTCCTCTCTTGTTATTTGTCGGGAGATTCTCGTATCATCCGCAAAATATGCTACTCTGGAGGTTTTAGCATTCTGGTTGATGTCACCAATCATGGTCAAGAATATGCGTGTTATGCACCTGTATGGGTGCCCTGCGCATTATTCGTCCAGATCCAGATGCAGATGGTCAAGAAGAGCAGTGGCCCCAGCACTGAGCCTTGTGGTACTCCACTGATTATGCCTGTGAATTTTGAGTGTGTGTCTTCCACCACCACTGCTTGAGTCTGCTCGTGTAGGAACTCGTGGAGCCACATGCTCAGTTTGCCAGTGATGCCCATCTTTCTGAGTTTGTGTAGCAGCACTCCGTGGTCTACCTTATCAAACGCTTTTGTAAAGTTAAGGTAGACCACATCAACATTTTTCCCAGTACTCACATCCTCCAGGATATTGGCATGATGGTGCAGTAGCTGGGAGAGGCAAGACCTTCCTTTCCTGAACTTGTGCTGTCCTGGGTTGAATTGGTTACTCTCATCTAAAAAGTTCACTTTTGTGTTTCTGAAAATTCTCTCAAACACTTTGATGAGGTGGGAGGTGAGGCACACTGGCCTGTAATTTGACACCAACCCTCTAGAGCCACTTTTGAAAATGGGAGTGATCAGCCCTTCTTTTAGCTTTGGTGGTATGGACCCAGTGTCAAGAGATTTTTTCCAGATGGGAGTACCTAGAGTGTTTACACTTCTTTAGGAATATTGCCGGTACGGGGTCTGGTCCAGCTGTTGAATTTTCCTTAGTCTCATTTATGGCCTTGATTACGTCCTCTTCTCCAAAGTTGATGTCACTAATAGTTGTTACTTGATCATTGTCACTATTGAAGAACTCCCTCGGGTTTGCTGTAACTTTTTGGGGCACTGGTACACTGAAAACTTTTTTGTATTGATCCTCTCATAGGTTTGCTACTGACCCCGGGTCACCGGTCCGCTCTCCATTATGGTCTTCCAGTGGCCTTATTTTTCTTTTTATGTTTGACTTTTTTCATGCAAAAGTGTAAAAGAACTTTTTTTTTTTCAGAATTGCCTGTATTGCTTTATTTTCTTCATATGCTTTCTTTCTTTCGTATGATGCTTTCAAACTAAGTTCAATGTCCTTCATTCTATTTTCCACATTTGCTCTTTTATTGCTTGACACTTGTTTTGAGGAAAGTGCTACACTAGCCTGTTTCTTTTCTGCTGAAGTATCTTTCTGTCCCGTGGATTTTGATTTCTGCAGCATTTTTCACTTTTTAATGGAGTATGCTTCACATGCAAGTCCCTACATATAATCATGAATTTGTCTAGCATTTCCTCAACTGTTGGACAATTTTGAAGCTCTGCCCAGTCTGCTTCAGCCAAATTTACACTTAGGGACTCCCAGTCAGCCTTTTTGTTGAAAAAATTTAGTTTGCTTAAGCAACTGGCATTACATGTTTTTGGTATTTTTGGTAATTCTCTGTTTTCTTTTGGCAATGTAAGTGTCACTTCTATAATACTGTGGTTATAGTACTAATGGAAGCACATGAACACTTGAGCCTGTCCCAGTAACTCAGATTTTTCATCGAGTTCAGGTTCCTTGTGAAGACCCTTTGTGTCTGTTCCAGTTGCTTTATATTGTAAATTTTGTGTGGGGACCACAGCTGGCACAGATATTCCATTTTGGACAACACCAGGGACATCCAGAGTGGGAGGAGATGTTCAGGTTCCCTTGTCTGGAAGGTGCAGAGTATCCATCTGGTCATCCTGCTGGCCGTCCTTGTGATATGCCCCCTAAATTATGATTATTAAGATATGTCTCTAGATCCTGTCAAGGTGATCCAAATTCTGCAGGAAGGTCTCTACACTTGAGGGCTTGGAGGGCAATAATGATAATAATAATAATAATAGTTCTGTTTCCCCCAGTGGCATGTATAAACATATTAGGACAATTAAACGAACCAGATAATGTTGGGGCTGAGGGTGTCACTGCTCATGAGGCCTTCTAGCGCTGGCCTGTGAATGTGGAGTCTGGTTAGGGATGCTCTGAGGCTGGTGCGGAGGGAGTGGTGTCTTGGGCAGTGAGGCAGGAAGTGGTCTGATGTGTTGGGCGCCCTGGGCAGTATGTCCGTATCAACTATTAATTATTTTCCCCTAATGCCCCTCTTTTATGCACCTTTTTGGCAAGGCGACGTACCCCAATGACTATACCCCCATTGGTTGATTGACTGATTTTTGGCCCATCCATTCTTTATACCATGAGAATCCTACGACTATACAAACATGAGGATTGAGGACAACTTTCAGTGGTAATATAACTGTTGAAATGTTGACGGCCCCGTGGAGCACTGCTATGGCGGAGGACCTGGGCCTGAAACCTCATCAGCGGTAAATGGTAAATATTTAGGGTTGGTATTCTCAGATGCTTCCTCCTCCCACGTCAGCTAAGGTATTCCAATCTTTTTTCATGTTCATGGTACAGAAGGGTCAGACTACCACCAGGGTCATAAAACTACCTCTGGAAAAGCCCAAAATTCCTACAGCATCCTTGTGAAATGTGTGTGCTTGAAGGGACAAAATGTTTTGGAAAATGACCCTTTGTGCGTTCCTCTTCCTCGTCATCCCCATCATTGTGTTAACTTCCATGTGGTGTTACAGATATGTGGATGACAACAAGGAACGGTTCATTGAGGTGCTTCGTGAGGCTGTGGCCATCCAGTCCGTGTCAGTATGGCCGAAAAAACGCCCGGAGTTACTCCATCAGATGGAGTGGGCCAAGACGAAACTGGAGGCTCTTGGTGCCACTTGTACTCTAAATAAAATTGGCGATCAGGTAACTGAAGTGTTGCTGGTGCTGTTCCCTTTAAATGCTGGGAATATGGCTCTGCAAGGGAGTTGTTGCTGGTGCTGTCCCTTTGAATGCTAGAAATACAAGATTTTCACTTTCCCAAGACAAGATGCAGATTATAGTACCATATTTACAGTGATTCTTATGGCTAATAGGTCCTTTCTGTTAAACGTATGAGGCTCCCACTACGGCTTTATCCCAAGGCCACAGAGAAGATTAACTGGGTTTTCATGGGTGATTTTCTGTTCAAGGTCCAGAAGTTGTGCGAAGCTATAACTAGGGAATGCAAACCAGGCCATGAAAATCCCAGGAGCTTCTATGAGAGGCTTTCCAGTAGGTGTCAATACGTTTAACAACAGAGGCTTTAGTATCGTCCACTGAAATGTCTTCCTCTTGCAGGTACATCCGAGAGGCGGAATAGTCCCTCTACCTCCAGTGTTGACCAGCCAGCTAGGAAATGACCCCAAGAAGAAGACCCTCCTTGTGTACGGTCACCTTGATGTCGAGCCAGCCCTGTTGGTGAGATCTTAGTCGGTATTCTCATGTGTGTCATAGGGTGGGTGAGGCAACACACCCCCAGCGTATTCCCCCCCTTGATTCTCATACACTTCTGCCATTCACAGCAGCTATTTCCGAAGCCTGAAAAAGATCAATCGCATTCTAATGAGTGTTTTAATAGATTATGGTATACAGAAGAGGGGTCAGATTACCACTAGGGAGTCATAAAACTACCCCTGGATATGCCCGCAACCCCTATGAAAGCCTTAATTGTCATATATGTGTACATGGGCACTGAAATGCTTAAAAATATGACATGTAGTGTAAGTCGTAACGTAATGCTCAGATTTAAGATTACCCTAAAGTGTCTATAGTGCAGGAAATATTATGGACATTACAGCAATGATATATCCAGGCATTAAACTAATTGCCTATATTAAGGAAAATTACTGAGTGCAAGTTAAAGGTAATATACACATCACGGTAGCCACTATATATAAAATTCCCCTGCACCACTACTGGGTCGGTGTCGTCCAAGATTGAGACCCCTCAAGAAAGGCAACAACGCTATGGGCAGCACATAGAAAAAGATGAGAGAGAGAGAGATGGGTGTAGCATTGTCTTATTATTCTGGATACAAGCATTATCCTCCCTTATCTATGAATCTGTATATTTGAGCTTGAGTAAAAATAGAATGTGACTAAAGAAGAGTTTCCTGTCTGTGTTTGAAGAGACTCACACACCCGGGTACAGTCCAGTCATCAGCTCATGTGGTGGGATGGACGATAGTTGCTTGTAAATGGCCCGGTCCACCCCAAACTTCCTTAGTGCTGGGCTGTACATGGGCGAGGTGGTGGGTTGCAGTGAGGGGCTATTGATTCCAGATGGCCCACTCCACCCCAAACTTCCTTAGTGCTGGGCTGTACATGGGCGAGGTGGTGGGTTGCAGTGAGGGGCTATTGATTCCAGATGGCCCACTCCACCCCAAACCTCCTTAGTGCTGGGCTGGGTATTGACTAGGTGTCGAGATACAATGGGGCTTTACTGATGGGGTGAGGCAGCAGTGGGTGTGTTTATAAGGTCAAGGGAGTCTCATATTCCCATGTATTAACCCGTCTGCTGTGATTGGCACGGATTTGGCTTTCACTGGTAGCCTGGTAACATATACTCCCAGGTCTTTCTCTGCCTCTGTGGTGGATAGTGGAGTGTTTCCCATGTGGTATTGGTATGCTGGATAGCCCCTCCCAAGGTGCAGGACTTAACATTTTTCTTCATTGAATTGTAGCAGCCACATTGTTCCATTCCTGTAGCTTGGTGATGTCCTCTTGTAGGAAATCTGCAGTCAAGGGCTTAATGATATTCTTTATTTCCAGGATGATGGCTGGGACACTGAGCCGTTCGTTCTGACAGAGAAGGACGGCAAGCTGTACGGCCGAGGTGCCTCTGATGACAAGGGACCAGTGATTGGCTGGCTACATGCTATTGAAGCCTACCAGAAGAACGGCCTGGATATCCCTGTCAATATCAAGGTCAGTTTTAAGGGCTGTAGGGTGTCGTAGGGTGGGCAAGGTGATGTACCCCCCTGCGTATGGCCCCATTGATTGATTGAAATAAGGGTTGTATGTGTGCTTAGAAGGAGTGCCATAAGTTCCCATAAGGTTTCAGAGATATAACAGAGAGAGTAATACCAATCTACATAGCCTTCAGTATTTAGGCGAGAAGGAGCAGCTGTTTTTTTTTTTTTTTTTTTTTTTTTTTTTTTTCATGCAAAGTAATTCCTAAGTGTGTCAATACATGGATGGAGGACACTAACCTATTCTCATTTTCCATCTCCCGCAGTTTGTGCTTGAAGGCATGGCGAAATCAGATTCCGAGGGGCTTTATGATTTCGTTAGAGATGAAGGCCTTAAAGCCAGGCCCTGGGTAGGAGCAGATGAAGAAGACTTAAAATTTTTGAAGAAGATCAAAGAGCTGAAGGACAGGTTCTTCTATAACATTGACTTCATTTGCATCTCAAACAACAATTGGGTGGGGAAGGAGAAGCCGTGCATCACCTATGGTCTGCGTGGAATGTGCTACTTCAATATTACGGTGAGCACGCTATGGATACCTCACACTTGCATCTCATATTGCCCGTCAGCCTCACCTACAGTAAAGAGCTAGAGATGAGGTAATGGATGGTAATATGGTTGATTTTTAGGTTATTTCAATGTTGTTCCTATGGTCATTTCAGATTGAGTGCGGCAAGAAGGATGTGGACTCTGGTGTGTTTGGAGGCAATGTGCATGAGGCCATGATTGACCTCATGTACCTCATGAACAGCTTGGTTGATGTCAATGGCAAAATTCTCATTCCTGGTAAGAGAGAAATTAAGGTTAGGACTTCATTTGAATGATTTGATTTTCCGAAAGGTCTTACCTGGTAGTAATTACAATTCTATATATATCTCATGAACACCTTGATTTGACAGTAAAGGCAAAATTCTCATTCCTGGTAAGAAAGAATTTTAGTTACTTCCCATTGAATGATTTGATTTTCCAAAAGGTCTTGCCTGGTAGTAATTACAATGCTTTATATATCCCATGAATAGCTTGATTTGACAGTAAAGGCAAAACTCTCATTCCTGGTAAGAAAGAATTTTAGTTACATCCAATTGAATGATTTGAGTTTCTGAAAGGTCTTGCCTGGTAGTAATTACGATGCTTTGATTCCATTCCCGCAAAAGGTAGAAATGTATCAGTAACAGTTATCACAAGTACAGTCCCCAGTAGATAGGACCAAAGCCTGCATGAGTCACAGAGCCTTCAGAATCCTGCTTTCAAGGCCTTTCAATGTCCTGTCATGTTTTTTTGCACTAGTAGTTTGCATTCTCCCCATTGCATTAATCCTCAAATGTAGATTCATGTTTATTCCACCAGGTATAATGGATGACGTTGCTGAACTGACACCAGAGGAGGAGAAACTCTATGCTGACATTGACTTTGATGTGGAGGAATATCGTAAGGACATTGGCCACAATGAACTCATCCACCATGGAGACAAGGTTAGTAGTATCTCCTACAACATTTAACCCGTCTGCTGTGATTGGCACGGATTTGGCTTTCACTGGTAGCCTGGTAACATATACTCCCAGGTCTTTCTCTGCCTGTGTGGTGGATAGTGGTGTGTTTTCCATGTGGTATTGGTATGCTGGATATCCCCTCCCAAGGTGCAGGACTTTACATTTTTCTTCATTGAATTGTAGCAGCCACTGTTTGTTCCATTCTTGTTGTTTGGTGATGTCTTCTCGTAGGAAATCCACAGTCAAGGGGTTAAATCTGTGTGGCAGAATTATGGACCTTCATAAAGAAAACCTTACTACTAGAGGCACTTTTTAGATGGGTATTCTTGCTCTTCAATCTTCGACCCAATACAAACATGTCAATTACACTTCGGTTTTCATTGTTTAGGTCAAAACCTTGATGGCGCGCTGGAGGTACCCTTCCCTCTCCATCCATGGCATTAAGGGAGCCTTTAGTGAGCCCGGAGCGAAGACTGTCATTCCATGGAGAGTAGTTGGCAAGTTCAGCATCCGCATCGTGCCCAACCAGGATCCTCTGACTGTCGCAGAACAGACTCGTAATTACCTCAAACACAAGTGGCGAAAACGGGACAATCGCAACTTCATGAAGGTAAGAATAAAGGTTAGGTTAAGTTTAGTGTATCTTCAAGCTCATGATAGCCAGCCCCTTATGGTATAAATCAACAAAGAATGACCTCACTTTGTTGTATAGAAAGTCTCATTAGTAAGGAAGCATATATGAATTTTCTGAGTCAAGACCTATAGTAACTGTATGGAGTTTTGTTAGGTTGGGTATCTTCAGACACATGATAGCCAGCACCTAATGGTATTAATCAACAAAGAATGATCTCACTTTGTTTTATTGAAAGTTTCATTCGTAAGGAAGCATATATGAATAATTTTCTGAGTCAAGACCTATAATAACTGTTTTGGGATTTGTTAGGTTAGGTACAGTAACATGCTGAAGCTGGTCAAGAGAACAGCCATAAGGAAGTTTACTAAAGTTTGTTGAAAGATAATAAGGGAAGAATGTACCCCAGAGCAGTGGCTGTTGTTTGTATGTTTGTAGCTTGCAGTTAGAACCTAGGCTGCTTTGGTAACCTTGTAAGGTCCAACCAGTTCAGTGTGCCCAGCACCCCTGAAGACCTTGCAGAATTCAAGGAGCGGCTTTGTCTCCAGGGACACACTGGGGAATATCAAGAAGAGTGGCACAGCAAGGCTTGGTGGGAAGCAGGATCAATATTGGGTAGCATTTAGGAAGTGTACTCGTTTGTTGTTATAACAATGAAAAATAAAAGCCAAAGTTTTGCTCTGAACTTCTGAAGAGTACATTGCTGATAGTGTGTAAAAGAAAGGAATAACCAATTAGCCAATGTATTAATATTATATTCCTGCCTCTTGCAATTCCAAGTCAATAATTAGTAGCTCTTGAAACCAGTCTAGCAGTGCTTTGTCAATTTCATTTTTGATTTATAGCATTAGTGGCAAAAATAAAATTACAGGCTCATTATTTAATCAGTTAGCAGTTCATTGGCATTAGACTGAGCTCTGCCTTAGTGATTGTAGTGGTCGGTGTTGGCTGTCGGACCCAGACCACCCTAGCTATGAGGCAGGGCGCCGGGCCACCGAGTTGGTGTATGGGGTAGAGCCAGACATGACTTGTGAAGGGGGATCCATTCCAATCACTGGTGCTAGAGGTAAAGGAGCATATGTGTTAATATGTGGTCATTCCAGGTCTCAGTGATGAATGCTATAATTGATCCCTGGCAAGCAGATACCACGCACCATGATTTTGAGGCAGGCCGTAGAGCCACCCAGATTGTGTATGGGGTGGAGCCAGACCTGACCAGGGAGGGTGGCTCCATCTTCATCATAAGAACGCTACAGGTAAGTCACATAATGTCACCAGACTTGTAAATACACTAACATCCTAGCTATGAGTATATGCCAGTATTGTAGATTATTTTAGGGATAGAACTTGTTTAAAGATAGATGGGTTGCAAATTGAGGGAGTGATGGTGAGGTAAAATCTAGGAGAGCCAAGACAGGTAGCAGAAGACTCAAGATGGCATTGCTTTATCTGAGGAGCTCCAAGCCTCTCTGAATAACACATTACGTAGACACCTTTACAGCATCCCAGATTTCGTGTACTGAAGTTTATCCAGCTTCACTATTAACCTATACAGACATAGATATTCTTCATAGTTTCAAGGATTATGCTGAATCATGACGAGTTTACATGTGTTATCATGATAATTTTAGCCCCATTCACGCTGTGCTGACTCTGGACCTCGACAACCCAGCAACTCGGGGTATACGAGGTCTTGGGTGTAAAATGTTGATGTGAAAAGGTCGCACATGGTCGGAAAAAGGTCTGTAAACGATCGCCGGATGCTGGTTTGGCACAGTGTGAAGGAGGCCAAAGAGTTGCTGGGTTGTCGTGGCCCAGAGTCGGCACAGTGAGAATGGGGCCTTACAGAACAGTTAGGTAGGTATTTATTTTTAGACAGCTACTAATGGAAGCTTAGTTCTTTATCATATCTATTGTTGGTGACTTTTTGCTGTGTCATGCCCTTGAGCTGTCTGCCATGCTGTAAAAAAAAAAAAAAAAAAAAAAAAACACTTGAAAAGGTCTTCTTATCTCATTTTCCAGCACTATAGGCTGTTCCCTTAAGCTGGATTTTAGAACTTAGCGTAGTTTGACCTTTTCATTAACATGCAGCTGCACACCCATGCATATTATCATTTACTAACCCTTTCCGTTTCCTCGGTTGGGCATTTTTTGCTTCTTTGCCAAGGCCCAGTCATGTCAGTGTACCATGGTGTCACTTCAGGTACGTAGTCACTTCATCCATGGTTCCGCAAGGCTTCTTTTTATACATGCTGTTTTTAGACATTCCGTTCAGACAGACTAACCTTCCACGCCAGTCTCAAAGAGTAAGGAAATAAGCCTGGCCATTGTGTCTATCATTTACTTTTTTGTGTGTTTGTTTATGTATAATTTTGTTGTCCAAAAACTTGGTCCCAGTTGGGAACTTTTGCTTTTGCCAGTAAACACTGTCATGGTAAAAACATCCTGGTCCAACATATATGATAATTACGCCAATAATTCTCTCTCTCTCTCTCTCTCTCTCTCTCTCTCTCTCTCTCTCTCTCTCTCTCTCTCTCTCTCTCTCTCTCTCTCTCTCTCTCTCTCTCTCTCTCTCTCTCTCTCTCTCTCTCTCTCTCTCTCTCTCTCTCTCTCTCTCTCTCTCTCTCTCTCTCTCTCTCTCTCTCTCTCTCTCTCTCTCTCTCTCTCTCTCTCTCTCTCTCTCTCTCTCTCTCTCTCTCTCTCTCTCTCTCTCTCAAGGCCATTTAAAACCTGAACCTTCATGAGAGATATCACCACAAATCACTACCTTAGCCTTAAAACAGTCAGAGGCATATCTCCAGTAACATGATTTTTTTTAATAACTTTTACAGAGGGCGACTGGCAAGAACATCATGCTGCTGCCCATGGGTGCCAGTGATGACAATGCCTACTCCCCGAATGAGAAGATTGACATCCGTAATTACATTGAGGGGGTGAGTACATTAGTGATGGTGTGCCGGGTTCAGTCTTAAGGGAGTGGTCAGACTATTGGTGTTTCAGGAAATGCTAATCTAACCTAACCTACCGTACCCTCAAATACCCTATCCTAACCTATCATAACATGACATAATTTACGATAGGTGTTTCAGGAACTGCTAACCTGACCGAAACCCACCCTACCATAACCTAAAATAACCTAACTTAACCTAGTATAACATAACATAATTTACCCTACACTGGTTCTGGTCAGTGTTTTTGATAGTGTCTGTAATAAGCGAAAGCTGAAAGTAAATGTCAACAAAAGTAAAGTGATGGTTTGTGAGCGAAGTAGAAGTGAGGTTGTAGATTTTGTATGCCCATATAGAGTGGGAATTGAATGTGAAAAAGACTGCAAAATAATTTTGAATGGTGAAGAAATGGAGGAGGTCAATGAGTTTAAGTACCTTGGATCAGTTATACGTAAGCATGGTGGTATGGAGGGAGAGGTAAGAGAAAGGGCATTGCAAGGAAGAAGGGTGGTAGGGTCTTTGGGACGAATCATGAATGGCAGAAGTGTGAGCATGGAAGTAAAGAGGGATTTGAGAAATACAATAATAGTACCAACCCTCACATATGCAAGTGAAACGTGGGCCTGGAATGAAAGTCAGAGGTCTAGAGTGCAGGCAGTGGAAGTTAGTTATTTGAGGAGTGCTTGTGGTGTGAGGAGAATGGATGGAATGAGTAATGAAAGTGTGTACGAGCATTTTGGAATGTGTCACAGGGGTGAAGGGAAGAAGTGAAGCGACAGATCTTAAAGTGGTTTGGCCACATGGAGCGAATGGAGGAGAGTAAGATGACCAGAAGGGTGTATGTGAGTGAGATAGAGGGAGGGAATGCTAGAGGACGACCTCCAGTGAAATGGAGGGGTAGGGTGCAAGAGTACGTTGGGGAGAGGGGGGAAAGATCTTTGAGAAACTTTGAGCAGGCAAGGAGGGAGTGTCTGGATAGAGAAAGTTGGAAGCTCTTCTGCCGTGGCCATCCCCTGGTGGGAGCTCCTAGGAGCAGGTGTCGCTGAAATGATGATGATGATGATGGTTCTCCTCCTCCTCAGTCCTAGTTCCCAGTGGGTGCCTTTATAATATATTGCCTTTACTGTGCTGTCAGGGCCTTAAAAGTGTTGTGTTAGTACTTAACCAGCTTAGTGTTAGGCTAAACATATTTCTTAGTGTGCCGAGTTTTGCATATCTGGGCCAAGGTGTTCAGTGGAATAGCATTAAATTGAGCATTCCTCTCTCCCTTTCAGACTAAACTCATGGCAGCTTACATTCATGAAATTGCCAAAGCTTGAAACACTTGTCTGAGCCATGCCACTCCACTGGATCCTGATGCAAGCAAGTCTTAAGTAAAGTTCCTGACAATATTCCTTCTGTGGGTCGGTATACAGAGCCACAGGAGAGCATTTTTCCATATTCACGGTGGTTGTTGGCGGTTGTGGTCTTTTGCCTTAAATGTAGCTACAGTATATTGCTTTGAAACTGATGAACATAATTTGGTTTGATGTAAAGTTTCTAAGCATTTTTTTTTTTTTTTTTTTTTTTTTTTTTTTCCATGCCTGCTCAAGTGCTGAGAGAAAGCTTAAGAAACACATGAATTTTCAGCATTTTCTAGCAAAGTTAAGGAAAAATCATTTGACTTGTAATGCTTCCTGGTAAGTTAAGAGGAAAAGCTGCAGAAGTACACTCTCCACAAAAAGTTCTCGAACGTTATAAGCACCATTCATTCTGAGACACGCGGACGAAGAATTTTGAAACACCTTTCCCTCTGTTAAACGGGTGGTAGCCCTGCGTAAACATGCTCTGTGTGAAAGAGTGAGATGCCAGTGGCTCAGTATTACCTGCGCACTGATAAGTCTTGTCGCTTGATCTCGATAATGTATTGCTAATATGCTGTGGTGTAAGGTGAATATATCGGTTATGTAACCATATTTTAATAATTGGTTATATGTTGCGGTGATAATTCCTCGCCACCAGTGCGTTTTATCGTCTGTAGGATGACGGCATTCTGGTATTAACTAATTTAGCACCAGGTCACTGACATTGGGTCGTCATTGCGTTACAGAAATTATAGACAACTTTTTTGAGGTTGTCGTGAGGATAAAAAAAAATTGTAACCCATTCCACTTCTGGATGTTATCAGTCAGTTTAAATGCTGTGGCTGACATCATTCCTATTCAAATGAGGGAATGATAATCCAGGTGGTTGAGTATAATTGCCAGTAAAAGTATGTAAAATTAAAATATTTGCCAAAATCAATACTTAAACCACATACTGCGACGGCTTGGTTAAGTGTAAGATATATAAGGATGCAGGGCCGGATTTACTTGCTTGTGGGCCCTAGGCCAAATCTCATCAGGGGGCCCCCCCCTCGCCAATATATATATATATATATATATATATATATATATATATATATATATATATATATATATATATATATATATCTATATATATATATATATATATATATATATATATATATATATATATATATATATATATATATATATATATATATATATATATATATATATATTTATTTATTTATATTGTGTGTGTGTTGTTTGTGTGCGTGTGTGTGTGAGAGAGATTTTGACTGTCCTTTTTTCAAGAAAACTTAAGGACAAACAGGCTCAAAAAAGGACAGACTGTCCTTAAAAGGACAAACATGGCAACCCTGCCACACACAGTACGAGTCTGGTGACTGCGGCAGTTTCAAAAGAGCAACCTGCATTGTGAGTCAGTAAATTTAATTTTTGTGGAATGAATATGACACACAAAAGTTGATGAATGTGGATTTTTGGTCAAGGTGCTGAAGGTTAACGAACATTATTCTCTCTCTCTCTCTCTCTCTCTCTCTCTCTCTCTCTCTCTCTCTCTCTCTCTCTCTCTCGACCATTGGGCCACCACAACTTAAGTCCCCAGGACCCCAGTGGGCCCTCAGTTACCAGTGGGCCCTAGGCCAATGGCCTATGTTGCCTATTGGCAAATCCGGCCCTGTAAGGATGAGAGGTGTTGATTTAATAATGAGTGTATGCACCACCTGCGCTGATTATACTGTTAAGTCTGCTTTGAAGCTTCGAGGTGTGTCACTAGTGGAGCCTGTTTCCACATATCTGTTGGGCCATAGTGATACGGTAGAGATGGACACACCAATCCGCCGTGCTGTTTGGAGATAACTGAGGCCTTCATTGTGAAGGATAATAATGACTGCGCCTGTCTTGTGGGGTCTCCACTGAAACTAACCTGCGCATGACTTACTGCGGCCATCAAATCAACACAGGATCAAAACGTATCCTAAACAGTATGTAATGGATTCAGATGCGTCATCACAGTCAGGGATACCAACCATTCCAAGGTGACTAGTCACTATCGATTCATTTTCACATCCATCATGCCCAGGTGTTCAAAAACTTTTTGTTGAGAGTGGATATGAATTTTCAGCATTTTCTACCTAAGTTAAGGAAAATCCTTTGACTTGTAATGTGTCCTGATAAAATAAAAAACTAAAAAATGTTACTTTCATCATTTCTTGAGCTTGTCAGAATAGGTAGAGAGTGTTCATTGTTGCCATTGGAAGTAGTAACGAATCTAGTAGAAATAATAATAAAAAATATGGGGGGACAAAGTAGCATACAAAATAGGTTGACGTCCATCAAAAACTATTGTATTGCCAGAAGCCCGATGTGATCTTGCATGTTAATAAGTTAAGGTTACGGACTCTTTACATAGGCTAGAACAGGAAAATAAAACGACCTAATATTTCCTGTTCTAACCTATGTAATGATCCTTAACATGCGAGGTCACACCCCCCTTACGAAAATTTAAATATGGAGAATAAGTCAGCAGTGAAGTGGTCTGTGCACGCAGCCCAAGGTATGATGTCACTTATTCCAAGGAAGTCATTGGCTCAGTGCTTCAGTTGATGGAGAGGTCGAGTTGCTCTGAGCTCCAGCACCCCGAGGTAAGTTTCATTGTCATCATGCAGTAGTGACTGTTTTGATTCCACGGGACACTCGACATTTGTAAGGAAATAAGTGCAATAGAAACTTGGCCTAGGCTCTGTGGTAGTGCTCTGAGGTAGATACAGAGATGGTCTGAGCCAAGCACATATTTGACAAGGCTTTCGTAGGCGTTTGGGGCATTTCCAGGGGTAGTTCATGATTTTGGTGGTAGTTTGACCATTCTTCTGTACCATACACTTAACCCATCCGCTGCAAATGGCACGGATTTGGCTTTCACTGGTCGCCTGGTAACATACTCCCAGGCCTTTTTTTGCCTCTGTGATGGATAGTGGAGTGTTTTCCATGTGGTATTGGTATGCTGGATATCCCCTCCCGGGGTGCATGACTACATTTTTCATCATTGAATTGTAGCAGCCAATTTTTGTTTCATTCCTGTAGCTTGATGATGTTATCTTGTAGGAAATCTGCAGTCAAGGGGTTAAAGAAACTCATTAGAACATGATCAGTCACCTTTTTGGCCTTTGGAAATAGTTGATGCAAGATTTGGAAGTGTCGCCAACATCTCCAAAGCACCGTTCCCTCGAACATGCTGGTGGTGGGTGTTGCTGCACCCAATAGAGGTTTAACGGCATTTCAGTAGCAGATGTGGTGGCGAATAGACGTGGGTAATGAAGTACTGGAGTGAAGTGGACCGGAGAGCTGATGTTTACGTCTAATACCCTTGTCAGTGTCATCCCGTGGACCTTTCTGATGCCATGAAGATACCTGACTGCCCAGCCCTGAAAGAAGGTGAGGAAGTTCAAATCAGTTCATGTGCATAGAACGCCGTTATCGTGGTGAGCACTTCTGTAGTGAAACCAGATTGTTGAGACCATTTTTGCGTTGGCTCCCACGGGTACTTTCCTCCCCTCCGCCCTGCCACACAGTCCCAACACCTATCTTCCTCTCATATGTGACCTATGGCTAATGAGAGTAAGACAGGTGCTGGGATTGTGGCAGAGCGGCGGGGAGGAGAGTGAACGCAAAAACGGTCTCTACAATTTGGGTTTACTATAGTATAAGCAAGTGTCCATGTCAACTGTTTGTCAGCCTTTGACATATTTGAGTATTTAGTCCATGTTAAACTCTTCGGAGCCTTAGTGCAGAATTTTAAAAACTCGTGGAAGGCGTCTGGGTTGCCATGGGTGGTTTCGTGACCCCAGCGGTAGTTTTGCAAGGCTTCTATGCCATGAACAGGGAAAGCACTCTTGACAACCCAAGGATTCTAGTGCATATCCTTGTGACAATCCAACGTAGCTCCTCTCTGGTCTTAAAAGATAATCATAACAAGAACCCAATCAAAGAGTTTGATAATGCCAATATTTGCCCCGAACTATGATGTCACACAGGGCTTTTGAAATGTTAGTAGTATGTTCGGGAAAATGTTTGTGGTATCAACATTCGGCGCACTGTTGATATAGGGACGATAACTAATCCACTGCGGATGATTGCTTGTCTAACTAGCGGCAATGTTTTGGGTATCTATTAACTTCTATAATGTCCCTACCTTCCCCTTGCTCAGTGTCAAAATGCTTCAACAAAACATGACCCCCGCAGCTACCGGGTTAACATGACATCTTGGCATCACAAAACACATAAGAACTTGATCTAGTCCAGGAAGGGGGATATACAAGTTTGTAAACCATTAGAATGACAGCATGGAAGACTGAGGATAAGAGAGACAAATATAATAATAATTCCTTTACTTCATTATGCATAACCTAGACATATGTATATATAAACACAAGCTTTTCCTTCAAAGCTAATTATTGTCACAAAATAAGTTCAATGCTACAAATGAAACATGAATGTGATGTGTTATTCTGAAATTGACAGAGCCTGATACTAAGCAGCTGTGTTCCTGCAGTATGAGCAGCTACAGCCAGAGCCACACACCAGTGCTAAGGCAATATTTATTACAAATATCACATTTACTGTCCCATTTTCAGAAGTGCTTGTCAACCTAGCTCACATCTCTGTAAAAAATGTCAAAAAAGTGATGAATGTTTTATGCAAGGATAACATTCTACTGTAAAAAATGTCAAAAAAGTGATGAATGTTTTTTGCAAGGATAACATTCTACTGTAAAAAATGTCAAAAAAGTGATGAGTTTTTTGAAAAGATAACATTCTATGGGCAACATCAGGAGCCTGAACCCAAGCTTTCATGTACACACACTCAAAAAAGTATCGTTACTGCGAGTGGGGTAAGATGAATTTCACACTGAGCAACCCGGTAGTCTGGGCAGGGTTGGTAAGGCTTCACCTGTGTTTGACGAAGCATTACTGTGCCAGCTCAAATTCTACTGCTTCCTTCACGAGTGCCGCACACTTGATTCAGGCAATAGAAGCCACACCCAACACACGTAGGGATACCAACATGAGTAGCCTGTGATCAATGGATTCGTCCTTGGTGTCAGTCTGTATCATACCGAATGTGTAACGATACTTATTTGAGTGTGTGTACCTTGTTCAAAACAAAAATACTATCATTCACATGTCTACAACCATGCTAGAAGAAAGAACTCCTGCTGTATCTTCCTATGTGAAAATGTTACGTGACTCAAAATAAAAAAGTAATGTTTCTACAAATGACTTCCATAAATAATATAGAGAAGGCACTAACACACCTGACATTTGGAATGGATTACTATCCTTCACATCATCATCATAATGGAGGAAAAAAAGTCCTGCACACTGTTGCCAGATTGTCATACTCAGTTTCTCATATTTCCCGATTTCCATCCCAAAAAATGTTTCCTGGGCCACAAAAACTAGATTTTTTTTGTAGCTATTGTTGAAATCATTTATTATTCTTGTTTCCTGGTGATATTTATGGGGGAGAGACTGGTAAATGTGATGCTTCGAGTACAATAATCTGGCAACGATGGGACTCCTGCAATGTATCACAAAACAATGAACTGAGCTGTTTCTTCTTGCAGTGTCACACGGCTGCAGGTCTGGGCCCGTATTCTCAAACCTTCCGGTGCCCAAGCACACATATTTGACAAGGCTTTTGTAGGAGTTTTCGGCATTTCCAGGGGTAGTTTGATGACCCTGGTGGTAGTGTGACCCTTTTTCTGTGCCATGAAAGTGAAAAAACCCTCACGAAAATCTGTTTAATCTCCTTTTCAGCCTTTGGAAATAGTTGATGTGGGAGCTGGAAGTGTCTGAGAATACCGCCCCTGGCTCACCCCCGCCATGGCCACCACCCCAGGATGTGAGGCTGAGTCACTAGAAAACTTGCATGGACCTCCAAATAAACTTAAGCCATAGTACTGGACACTACGGAGCTTTGGAGAAAATCATAAAAAAATAACTCTACGGTACGTCCTGCCTTTGATATGGTTCTCTGTATCCCCATTTCCTGTCTGTATACCATATATGTATCTATATTTTACAAAGTACCAAATCCCCCTCTCCAAAATCATGACTATTCAGGATCAGCGACATTGTTCTCTGATATGTTCACCATTACAGTATATACATGAACAGCAGAATTTTAATCGTTATATTTTATATTCTAGATTATTATTTAGAAATTCTATCAAACATTAGATCTGACTGAAGGTGACTAGAGTTAAATTTAGAAGCTATTTTATACTTCTTAACATTAGCCATATGAAAGTGTAATATATTAGCACTAAGTAATATAAAATACAATAAAATAAATAGCTTTGCCTTTCAAGAGAACCAAATAAAGTCAATCCCATTCCTACAAGTGATTGCCACCTGTCGTCCCACACAGCGCCAACAACACTACCACACAGCATCCGGGCGCCAAGACAGTCAGTCCAGCCTCAATTATTGCACTCCTGAGCCCCTCCACTTTGCCAAGACTGAATACTGTTGACATTCACACTAAGACTGGAAGCTTAAACACAAGGTCATTTCACTTGTTTATAATATTAAACTGTACCTGTCTTCTACTCCCACAGTGTTCCTCAGCCCTGAGTGAAGCGCCTCACTCCTGCACGGCTGCACTATTGCTTCAAACAAAACGCTCTCCTTGTGTCTTTCAGAGCAGAGAATAACAAGATCATTCCATATGTATCATAAATGGTTTGGAAAGTTAAAGCAGCGACTTATTTTGTATCCAACTTAACTCGGTGGAAAAACTAAATCTGGCTAACAGTTAACATTTGATAATTCTTAGCCATTTGAAATAAATGTATTTTGCTATGATGCCTAAACTAAGACACCACAATCCTCTTCAACAAAGAATATATAAGTAAGGAGTACATCAAGTACCATTATGCAAGACACTAAAAGAAAATATATATATATATATATATATATATATATATATATATATATATATATATATATATATATATATATATATATATATATATATATATATATATATATATATATATATATATATATATATATATATATATATATATATATATATATATATATATATATATATATATATATATATATATATATATATATATATATATATATATATATATATATATATATATATATATATATATATATATATATATATATATATATATATATATATATATATATATATATATATATATATATATATATATATATATATATATATATATATATATATATATATATATATATATATATATATATATATATGTGCTTATATATATATAAAGCCATATGTTTCCCAGCAGTGGTTATGATGCCTGCCTGACCCATGTCCCAGGAATGTGGCCCACAGGGAACTATGTACACTGTCCTTACCTAATACAGAGTTTGTCTATTACCAACATGATATGCAAGCCCCAGCACTCAGTGTTCTTCTGTACAAGGCCTTCCTGTGTCTGCCCAGTGCTGGGATAACACTGCTGAACACCTCAGCAGAACGCTGGAGTGCACAGTGTTAAGTGTTAGTCATTGTTTCCACTTGTTATTATTCCCACAACAAATATGAATAACAAACTGTAATTAGAGGATAAATAGACAAACACTAGTTACAACATTAAGTTACCTAAGTACAACTCTTATATATTGTCCTTTATGATTCAATACAATATTACCACTTTGTTTCTTGCTACAGTTCTGTCAAGCTAGATCCCTTGTTTTCTGGGTAGAGCACACACTGAATTTAGAGCTTCCATTTTTCTTTGACTCTCTAATCTTTCAAATTTCTTAACGAGTAATCTCACATTCAGTCAAGAAACTTGAGGCGCTGACCTATCAGCCACACACTTGGCCTTTCTTAATGTTTTTCCACGTTTGATCTGATCAAGAAGTGACTCCCTCATGGCAGCAGTCTCTACGGTGCTCTTCTTCTCACTGCCTATTGTCTTACTTGCAATCCACTGCCGAACTTTTGAGGCCTTTTCACTGGCACCGGAGCCTGAGCGCTGCAGGTGGACCACAGGAGCACTGCCGTTTGGGTGGGGCTTCGGGTGAGGTGTGGGAGCTGCTGTGGGTTGTGGCTTTCTGGGGATAAGTTTTGGAGAGCCAGGAGGAGCTAGTTGATCACCTGACTGCCTCTGAGCCAATTTCTTGTTCAGGGAATCAAGGAATGCCAGCTGACTGGGGTCTTTGTGCACTGCAGGGGCTGGCTGAGGAACACTGCTCTGCCTGTCTTCAGCCACCTGCATCTGTTGTGGCTCCTGGACTTGATTATAGTTGGATGGCACTGGTGCCTGGTACTGATGAACTGTTGGCTTGTAAAGCTGTACTGGCTGTGGCTCCTTGTTTACAGAACCATAGTCTGGCTTAGCTATGGCTGATACAGGTGGACTTGGTGGGGGCTGACGAGGACTCTCCAAAACTTCCTGAACTGAGCCGAGTCGAGACCTGCTCATGCGAGGTGACTGGCTGCCCTCTCTCACTGCGTAAGGCTTCTGTACTTGCTTGGGCTGCTGCTGGCTCATCTGAGAGGCAAGCTTAGCATTTAGCGTGGTCATCAGCGATGCCCTTGCATCCTCCAAAGACACCCGGCGTTCCTCCAGATGTTGAATGGCTTTGTAGGCAGGTTGGTTGCACCTCAGGGACTGGGAGCGCCTGTGTGTTACAGGGGACGGGGGCTGGTGGTGGCTCTCCTGGAGGTTCTTGACGGTATCACTGACGGTCATAGTGCGGTGCTGCAGACACTTGTCCTGGATGGGTGCCGGGGGGCCGCTGGGGTCACAGATGTACCTGATCCCTTCTGGTGTTGTCAGGTCTGGGTCTGGAGGAGGATTGGTGTCCTCCACCCCATCCTCCAGTAGGAAGGCAGGCGGTGGGGGCAGGTTCTCCAGGGAGCCAACGGGCGTGCTGGACTCGCTGTCTGTGCGCTGCAGAGGACTGCTGGTGCTGCTGCCCTGATTAGGACTTCCACTTCCCCCACTGTTGATGTTCCCATTGATACTACTGCTGCTGCTGAGGGTGCTGCAGGAGGAGTTGAGGTGAGTGGGCGAGTTGTTGAGACTGACGCATGATGACGATGGGTTGAGGCTGGTGAATGAACTGGTGGATGGAATGGTTGCCGTTGGTATTGTGGAGATGGAAGGGGTCCTGCGCACGGGCGGCGGCGGCTTGTGGCCGTGAGAGCCAGAGCGCCTCAGCGTGCCGCCACTCGGCATTGATGACACACCTGCAACAGGTAAACCGATGAAGAACTCTCAAGTACTGACATTACAAATAGAGGGAATGTTTGCTAATTTGAACACAATTTTGACTAGTATTCACACCAGAAGATAAATGAGCTAAATAAATATATAAGTAAACTAAATAAAGCTAAAGAAATAAACTGAGATGAGAAATAAAATTCATGCATTCAAAGATTTGCAAAGTGAGTCGCCAAAGGGTATTCTGCTTGGCTGTTGACATCACTATTTTACCACAGTGCTTCAGTGCTACAGTAAATCATTATTCTGAGGAAGCACAAGTGATTAATGTCCCCTGGGGTTAGTGGGTCTGGCCCCTGGGGAAGCACACGGCTGATACCTGACTGAGAGAGGTGTCTGCGCAGCACAACTCTCCCCGGCTGGTACTGTGGGAAGGTCTGCTGGTCAGAGTAGCGTCGGAGGGTGCAGTACTTGCTTGCTTCAAACTCTAGGGTCGGGAGTGACGGAACACAAGCGATTAAGACATGCAATGAAATGCTTAACGAGACTTTCATAGCAACACTGGTGAATTAAAAAGCAAGCCACAGAAACATACAAACAAACATTTAGAAATATGCAAAATAATATATACTGCAACTGAAAATAATTATAACTCAAAGCATACTGTGACTGCACAAAATATAAGGTGAGGTTCATGGCTAAATGGTGCTTTAATTATGCATTTATATATAATGAAAGGAACAAAATTAGGTGGTAGGCAAGCTTACTCATACAAACTGTGCTGGTGACACTTTACACAACAAAATTTAATCTGTTTCCTCATTCAGAGCTTATTTGGGGGGCCACGTGGCAGGCTCAACACCAGGCAATGGGAGGACAGCATGATCATATCCTTCCCTTGAAATCATACGTGACAGTCACTTAATAATCTCATTGCCGAATACACATTGCAAAATACTTTCACATGAGACTTTGCATGCAACAATAATAATTTATGTGTGAAAGACTGCTCTATAGTCATGTTAGTTTATGCCAGAAGCAAAGACAGTTTTAACCCGGTAGCAGCGACGGGCCAAATTTGTGGCTTTACCGTGTAGCAGCGACGGGCCAAATTTGTGCCATGATATAAACCCCCCAAAACAGATGAACATAAACTGATCACAAATGCTTTTATATATATTATGAAATGGTTTGTGTGAGTGATTTTTTTCTCATTTTTCTCGCTTACAGGGACCATTAAGAAACATGATCCCTGCTGCTACCAGGTAAATAGAGCTTTCAAAACTGCTGTTCTCTCATTTCAGAAGGTGGCTCACCCCAACCAGCTCACAGTGGCTTTCAGGCATATGCTAGGAGAGCCATCTTCATATAAAAAGCTGGCCTATGTATTTTGATTCTAGTGTACCACATATAATAAAATACTAAGGGAAAAGGGGACAAATTCATACATGGACGCAACTTTCCTTTGTCCGTAAAATGCATAACTGACCACACCATCACAATCCATCTTCATATAAAGCCGGCCAATATAGTTTGATTCTAATTTACCGTGTATATGATCACCAACCACGGGAAAAGGAGACAAATTCATACATGGACGCAACTTTCCTCTGTCACTAAAATGCATGACTGACCACACCATCACAAGACCAGTCACCATGCACACGAACAGCTCACAACAGCTCCACCATTCCACCATGCACACTGAACCTGACTTGCCCCTCACCTTCAGATGCAGACTTGGCCTCAGGTGACGGCGTGGACGCAGGCCCTTTGCCACCTGGGGTCATGGGGCCACCTGGGCGTTCCTGCTCTACAACAGCCTTTGACTCGCTAGCGACTTGCCTGTAGTTAGGACTCACACTGCCACATATCTCTGCCATGTTGCTGTACACTGGCTGAGGCACAACTGAAAGGGGAAAGTACATGAGTGACCGGAAACCTTATGATATTTAAAGTTGGTTAACCCGTTATATATAGATTAGAAATGGGAGATATACAAGACTTGGAGGTGTTAGAAGTAGAGGAAGGATTAGTATTGGATTGAGCAAGATGGAGGAGGCTCACTGCAGGTTCAACCCCAAGAATAGGAAAAGATGGATTATAAATGACAAAGGAGGAGGAGGAGAAGACCAGAGTAAATCAGCCACCATAATACTGTAGAACTCATGACTTTTCTTCCTTATAATCAAGTACATGTTATTTTTGGTGTGTGTATATGTACGAAACATGCCACAGAATCTTGTCCATTACTTAAGACCGTAGAGGAATTATTTCAAGCGTTTTAAGGTGCAGTTCTTCTACTATATTTTCCGTCAACACTCACTCATGTCTGGAGCTGCCTTGTTGAAATCTGGCACTTGCGGCACCAACTTGTTTGAGCTGTACTGCGGCATCCCTCGCTGGGGCGGCGGCTGCTGGGGGAGGTGCGGGTGCATTCGGATCATCGGCTTCTTCTCGGGAATGACGGGGCGCTCCAGAGACGAGCATCGATTTGGCACGGGAGGCTTTGACTTGCCCTGTAACGTGAGATGGGAAGATGGGGTGTCAAATGAGGTGCTGAGAATGTGAGGTGTGAAGGATGTGTTGAGTGTGTTGAGGAGGTGGTTTAAGATGTTGAATCTATGAATTTTGTACAGTGTTCTAATAGTGCATAAACTTATTACTATCTGGTTATATTATATGAGGAAATAAGTGATTGTTATACTATTGTGCTTCAGGAAGTGGAAAATATGGGGTTATATGAAAAGAAAAAGAAGAAAGAGAAGAAGAAAAGAAAAAGAAGAGGAGAAAGAAGAAGAAAAAGAAGCAGAAGGGAAAGAAGAAAAGAGAAAAGAAAAAGTACAAGAAGAAGAACAAGAATGTGAAGAAAAAAGAAAGAAAAAGAAGACAGAAGAAAAATAATAAAAATAAGAAAACAAATACAAAGCAAGGCACCTCCTAAATGACCCCAACAAGCAACACACACACTACCATGCACCACTAACCGAGGCCGTGAGGCTTTCCTGGCTGGAGGAGGACAGGTTGTGGTGGAGGGAGGTGCGGGAGGATCGTCGGGAGATGGTGGCGGTGTGGCCCATCAGGGGACTCATGCACCCACTCTCAAGCTACAATATTAGAGGTTGGATGGGTAAGGTATTGAGGTATAGACAGAGAGAGCTTATAGTTGTTCATACCCATCAGTTCCCAGTCTCTCCACACTCAATCCTGTTACTCCCAACTCTCTCCATATACACTGTTACCCACCCTCAAGCTACAAGGCAAGGATTCGATAGCTAAGGTTTTGAGGTATAGACAAGGAGAGATTTTAATAGTCCATACCCACCAGTTCCCAGTCTCTGCACACTCAATCCTGTTACTCCCTACTCTCTCCACACACACTGTTACCCACCCTAAGCTACAAGACAATGATTCAATAGCTAAAGTTTTGAGGTATAGACAGGGAGAGATTTTAGTAGTCCATTCCCACCAGTTCCCAGTCTCAAACTACATTATCTCTCCCTGTTCTGGCACTCCTGCTTTGCACACTCAATCCTGTTACTCCCAACTCTCTCCACATACACTGTTACCCACCCTCAAGCTACAAGACAGAGGTTGGATGGGTAAGGTTTTGAGGTATGGACAGAGATAACATTTAGTAATCTATTTAGCTATGTATCTATATCCTTAACGCTCTACTCTCTCACAGAAATTTCCCTCCAGGGGGTGGCACCAGCAGAAGTGCCTCCATCTCTCCCTGTTCTGGCACTCCCTTTCTGCACACTCAATCCTCATACTCCCAACTCACTTCAATACTCGCTCACCATGTTTAGTAATCCACGCACACTACATTATCAGAGGTTGGCTAATGTTTAAAGCTATGGAGAGAATATCTAGTAACCTGCACATATTTTTTCAATCACATCATCTCAAACTACAATGTCAAAGGCTGGCTAAGGTTTGAAACTATAGAGAGAGAATGTTTTATAGTCCAAACACACACACACACTCATTCACATCATCTCAAGCTAAAATACAAGGTTGGTTAATGTTTCAAGCTATGGACAGACTACTCAATAATTCACACACACACACACACACACACACACACACACACACACACACACACACACACCACTTTAATCATCATATAAAAAAGACTCTAGTAAACTGCAGCAAGAATTCAACCACCCCAAGATGCCACCAAAACCAGAATACCACTTTGCTAATTGGTTTGGTCACCTGTTACACTAAACACCTCTTACACACGTCCGAGTCACCAGCGACACACCCCACCACACACACCTCCAGACAGACAGGACTGCATGGCTGGGAGCAGACCTGAGGGGAGCCCAGGGTGGCGTGTCCTTCGGGGGGCTGGAAGGTGTACACGGTCAGGGGTGGACGGTCTCGACCCTTCTCGTAGGCTGTCAGGGAGAGGAAAGGATGTGCTGATAACCTACTGTACGGGGTAATCGTCAATCCTACCACCAGTTAGTATTTATATTAGCACTGGGAACAAGGTGATCAAGGGGGTCGACTGTTCTATATAAGGACTGCTTGTAATTTGATGAGGAGGAAGAGCATCAAGGAAAGAAGGGCAGAGAAGACAGAAGGACAGAAATAGAGATGGCAGAGAGGACAAAGGACAGAAGAGTGAGAAAACAGAGGAGAGGACAGAAAAATGCCAGAGGGAAGAAAAATATATGCTATCAAAAAAGAATAAGAACAAGAATAAAAATACTCTGCTTTCATAATTCCAAAGTAGCCTAGACAGTCCCTTATCAAAAGCGCTGAAGTACGGACGCCAAACACCACAAGCAGTACCTGAGGAGATGGTGTGAGGTCGGTCATTGAGTGGCGGCGCTGGCTTGTGCTGGAGTGAGGGGTCGGTGAGGTTGGGCCAGGTGGCGTTGGTGGTGGCGGGGGAAGGCGTGCTGCCCTCCGAGCCACATGACTGCTCCGACAACCCTGATGCCTGGAAATTATGACCGTCGGGTGTTATAAGTGAATTCGCGAGGTTATGTTATTTTTGTTTCTAGTATTTAGTTTCCTGGTTATGTTTTAATTCATGACATTCATTTCCTCTGTATATTTAGGATTTAGGATTGTGACCATAGATGTTATGTATATATTTTTCAAGTTACATATATATATATTCAAGATATTCAGTTCTTCCATAGATTTACTTCTTATTCTTTTATTTATAGACTTACTTTGTGCCTGGAAATATAAAAGCAGATGTTTAAAGTTAAATTCATGGAGTAATATTTCTATCCCACTCATTTCTTCATTGCTGTCGTGCTCTCTTAATTATTATTAGACTCTACATTTAAATTCGCCTTCAACTTTGGTGCAGTAGAAGTATATCGGCTTCATCAACAGTGTATTTAGAGGTTTAAAAAAGCATGAATAGGATCGAAATCACCTTACTGCATTTCAATTCAACTATCACAAACTTGGCACATTAGGTAAGCAGAATGAACTACTAACATACATACAGTAATACCAACTGTCTTCTCTTTTATATCTAATCATTAATACACCAAATTTTGTCTCATCCCTTTAGTGCCAAATTATCAAAGCAAACTAAGAACATAAATAATACTGACTATCTTCTCTCTTATATCTAATCATACACCAAATTTTGTCTCATCCCTTTAGTGCCAAATTATCAAAGCTAACTAAAAACATAAATAATACCGACTATCTTCTCTTATATCTAATCATTAATATACCAAATTTTGTCTCATCCCTTTAGTGCCAAATTAACAAAGCTAACTAAGAACATAAATAATACTGGCTGTCTTCTCTCATATCTAATCATTAATATACCAAATTTTGTCTCATCCCTTTAGTGCCAAATCAACAAAGCTAAAAACATAAATAAGACTTTGAATACTTCCACATCCACTCCACTTCACCCATCATGCCTGTAGGAACTTAGGAACAGAAAGCACGGGAGGAGCACCTCAGCGTGGGCCGTGTGGCAGCCTTGTGTGTGTACCTGGAGGGCAGGAGTGTGAGCGGGCTGACAGAGAGTGTCCTGGGAGGTAAAGCCCGAATCCTGCGATGACACACTGACCAGCCTCGTGCCCTAGAGACAGTGATACAAAACTACTGCCAGGCAAGACACGACTAGAGGAGACTAGGGGCCGATTTCACAGTCCGACGTAATGGTTTTGTAATCGATGAAACCAAACTACTCAATCCTCTACACTCGATAATGGTTAGGTTTTTGATGCAAGACCAAATACAGTAATACCTCGGTTCATGAGTGCCTTACTTTACGAGCGTTTTAATTTACAAGCAAAAAATAAATCACCAAAAATGTCTTGGTTTGCGAGTGTTGATTTGGCGTATGAGCATCCTGTTTGTACAAGGTGAAGACGCAAGAGTGGGTTCCCTTTGTTTGCCGCTAGACGAGAGAGCTCAGAGCGGAAAACAATGGGAATGGGGTCTCAGTCCACGTTGTACACTTACAGAGGTAGCACCCATGCGCTCATGTCCACTTACATTTGTGGTTTAATGTGCGCTGGTTTTGGTTTATGAGTTTTTTTGTTTGTGAGTAAAATTATGGAATGAATTAAGCTCATAAACTGAGATATGACTGTATATGTTTCCTCAGATTTCTTAACTTAGACATGAACATGAAACACTACTAACGAGGGATTTAATTTTGAAGTCTCTGGTATTGGTCTGGAAGATTACTAACCCATCGTGTCGGACTTTGAACGTGGCCCTAAGAAAAATTATAATAGCACTGTACATAAATAATAACATGAGGCAGGGAAAAAAATGAGTTCTGTACATACGATAAACATGGCTTGAGGCTTTTGATAACTGAAAAATGTGAAACCAAATATATCTCAAAAGGAAGGAGCGTAATGATGTAAACTGAACTGAAATTAGAACATACATGAGGAACATGGCTTGGATTTTTTTTTTTTTGCAAAGCCGTGAAACCAAAAATATCTCAAACGGAAAAAATATGATGTAAACTGAATATGTAGACAAGAGTGAAATTAGAACACATATAAATATAAATAAAAGTAAAAATATGACATGAAAAGACTAACAATTTTTTTTTCTTTCAGAATATGCAAATTGAGGAAATAAATAAAAAAAAGCAAAAATATAACATAAAACAAAGACTGACTTACAATTTACTTAAAGCATTCATTAGGAAATTAAAAAAAGTAAAAAAATAACATGAAAAATGCAGACTGACAATAATTTTCCTTCACATTATGCAAATTAAAACTGAGATAAATGCTAAAGAAAAACAGGTAAAAATAATCACCGATAAAATGTACATAGAGGGCACTAAGGTCATATATCCATGGCAAAAAGGATATTACTACTTCTGCTATTACTACTATTATGACTACTACTATTACTACAACTACTATTACTACTACTGCGATACTTAACTCGGAGAACAGTGCAACGAGTCTCAAATTATGTGACTTCAGGACAATTCTACACAATGCCGAACTACTTGTGACAAAGTTTCAAATACTATACCAGAGAGAGAGAGAGAGAGAGGGAGAGATTCTACTACTAATACTAATACTACTACTACTACCATTGTTTTTCATAGTAGCCCCTTTACACACGGTTAAGGTTTTATAATAAGCAAATGAAAGGCAAGCACGATAAGGGTTGGCTACAGAAGGACGCCCAACTAGGGGACACCACAAGCTACATTCTCGGGACCAGATTCTGAGTGAGCTGATAAATAGATGGAGGAAGAAAAAGTAAAGATATATTATGAAACAGAAACCGTGAGAAGAATTTTGGGGCGGTTAAATTATGTTGAAACTGGGCTAGTGTGTGTGTGTGTGTGTGTGTGTATATGTGTGTTTTTCTTTAGGTATATGCATCTTAAAACCCAGTAAGTCTCTGTGTCTCTGTCTTTGTGTGTGTGCGTGTATGTGTGTTTTATATGGTCTGTCTCTAGTCCATTAAGTCGGTGGTCTACCAAAACTACTACACAAGAAATAGGAGCAAATGAGGCTAATTAATATAGTTACAATCACCAAACAGCAACCAAACTCTATCCACCAGGCAATATACACAACCTTCCACAACCAACATCTACAGGGCCAAGTCTCATCTACTCACCTCCAGAACACAGCATCCAAAACCATCAACTCATCCCTTAAATGCAGTTAGAACCCCTTCGTCACACTAGCACACATTCCTTACACATGGGGAACCAGGCACCCTTACCTCATAGCCAATCCTTAAACAGTAAATGCCTTGGGGTTATGAGGGATAGGGAGAGGGGGTAGGTGAGGCGCTGCTAACCTGGCTGACTGAGCGAGGGCGGGTGTGGTGCGAGGGGGAGTGAGTGGACGAGGACGAGGAAGAGTTGAGGGAGGAGATGGAGCACATGGACGATTTTCGCGAGCCCAGGGAGGACGGGGAGGATGGGGGCGTCTGCCAGGACCACTGAGCCTCGCCGCCCTTGATGTCCAAAAGCACCTGAAGTATTACCGAGCAAGATGTGGATTGGACGCCTCAGACTAGACACAAAGGGCAAGTTTTACAGTCGAATACAGTGTTCGTAAGAGCCCACACCTAACAGTACTATCCATAAGGTTCAGGCTTTTTACTCAGGACCCAATACTAGAGATTCCCTGTGTAGGTTCCTCAATTTTTTTACCTTCTATGTCAACGGCAGACACTTAACGCACAAGGGATTTTCATGGCAGCGTTTTGTGTGTGGTTTGGTAGCTTACAAACCAACTGTGTGGTTTGCCTGTGAAGTAGCCAATGAGGAATGTCATGTGGTTGGTAAAGTTCACCATAGTGTAGTTTTTATGGGGGGTGTGGTGCTGTGTGTTATGGTTAACTTAAAGGCGATATAATCTGTTCTAATTACGAGTATCAATTTTTATTTTTATTTTTACAGGAACGGAGACAGCTCAAGGGTGAAATAAGGAAGGAAACATGGAAAGCCTGCTGGAAACTACTCCTACAAATAGTTAGTAACTTAGCAATAACTGTACTGCTGTGTGATGGGATTTTCTGAGACGTGGGGGATAGGGAAAGGGTATATTAATGGCAGTCAAATAGGAATTCCTGTAGCTTATGACCAATTCAGTGCTGTCATATTATTAGCGGTAAAAGTATATGTGATTACTGTTGTGTTATAGGGTTTTCTAAGATGTGGAGGATGGGGAGAGGGCAGATTAGTGACAGTCAGATAAGAATTCCTGTAGTTTATGATAAATTCAGTGCTGTCATACTATTAGTGGTAAAACTATCTACGGTGGGGGGAGCAAATGTGAGAGTGCATACACTTCCCTAAAATATCCTGCACAATACATGCCCCAAGTGAGTGATTCTGTTTCAGTGGGTTAACCCGGTAGCAGCGACGGGCCAAATTTGTGGCTTTACCGTGTAGCAGCGATGGGGCAAATTTGTGGCTTTACCGTGTAGCAGTGACGGGCCAAATTTGTGGCTTTACCGTGTAGCAGCGACGGGCCAAATTTATGGCTTTACCATGTAGCAGCGACGGGCCAAATTTGTGCCATGATATAAACCCCAAAAAATAAATGATGCATAAACTGATCACAAATGCTTTGATATATATTATGAAATGGTTTGCGTGAGTGATGATTTTTTCTCATTTTTCTCGTTTAGCATGACCATTAAGAAACATGATCCCCGCTGCTACTGGGTTAATTAAGGAGAAAAAAAGTTTATGTAGTCTTATGTATTAATGTTGCTCGTCTGTTGCCTTAATCAAACCATTGTCTCCACTCTTTTTCCCTTCACACACAAACATAAAATCCAAGTTGTATAGAAAAATGGGGAGATAAAATTAGTGATATGGTTGTGTTATATAATCATTTGTTAATTTCTATATATATCATTCCATATGTTGCCAAGTTTGAGTTATTGATTAAAAACATTCTCTTATTTATCATGAACAATAGAGATAAGTAGAGTTAGGTAACCATTCAAAAAATATATATAAAAAATTCCTATAGTATTTTATTACAAACATTTTAGATTTGACCACTGATAATCCTTGCTACTTTTCATACTTAGCCAGTTGGAAACCATGCATAGTTATCTTATTTCATTATTTTAACCATTCAAAAATATATATAAAAAAGTCTTACAATAATTTGCAACATACTAGATTTGACCATTGATAATCCTTGCTACTTTTCATACTTAACCAGTTGGCAACCATGCATAGTTATCTTATCTCATCATTTTAACCATTCAAAAATATATATAAAAAAGTCTTATAATAATTTGCAACATACTAGATTTGACCATTAATTGATGCTGCTTTTTGCTACTTTTCATACTTAACATAGTTATCTTATCTCATCATTTTAACCATTCAAAAATATATATAAAAAAGTCTTATAATAATTTGCAACATACTAGATTTGACCATTGATAATCCTTGATACTTTTCATACTTAACCAGTTGGCAACCATGCAAAGTTATCTTATCTCATCATTTTAACCATGCAAAAATATATATAAAAAAGTCTTAAAATAATCTGCAACATACTAGATTTGACCATTGATATCATCCTTGCTATACTTTCATGACACACCGATTTCAAAGCATGCATATTTAATCCCCCTATTTTATCACTATTATCATATTTAACCTGAAAATCACCAAACAAGAACAAGAAGAACGAAGACAAAGAAGAACAAGAAGACGAAGATGAATGAGAACAAGAGGACAAGCAAGAACAAGAAGAAGGAACAAAACACAAAGACCACAGACAATGACCCAAGTCCCCCACCTGTTCACTGGCCGCGGGGAGGATGTGAGGATCAGCCACATGCTTCTCCAGCTGGGTCATGACTTCCTGGAGGTGGCCGAGCTCGCTGACCAGACCTACTTCCTCGATCTGCAGAAGGATAGACGTGTGTTAGGTCCATCGAGGCTTTGGAGGAAGGAAAGTTGGAAAGTTTCGTTTAGTCGGCGCAACATCTGTGGTCATATGCCGGAGGGTCGTATTTTAAAACATTTCGTCGCCCAAGTTCACATATTTGACATGGCTTTCGTAGGAGCTGTAGGCCTTTCCAGGGGTAGTTTTATGACCCTGGTGGTAGTTTGACCCTTCTTCTGTGCCATGAACCTTCAAAAAACACTCATGAAAACCAGATTGATTCCCTCTTTGACCTTTAGAAATAGTTGATGTGAGAAGCGATGGTGTCCTAAAATACGGCCCACAGAAGGGGAAGGAATTATAGGAGAAGGTAACAGATCCCAGGAGACGGGACACAACCCCCGATTAATACCTAGTACCCATTCACTGCTGGGTGGACAGGGGCGTTGGGTATCGGAATTGGAGGAAGGAAAGAAGGGACAAATAATGACTCAGAAACCAAAAATACGTGGAGAGGAAGGAAAGAAATGACAGAGAAGGGTCAGAAACAAAAGAAGTATGGAGAGGAAGGGAAAAAAAGGCAAAAAAATGTTCAGAAACGAAAAAGAAGTAGAGGAAGGAAAAACAAACAAAGAAACCTCAGATACTACTACTACTACTACTACTACTACTACTACTACTACTACTACTACTACCATACTATTAAACTCTTCGAGGCTTTGGAGAGGAAGGAAGGAAATAACAGAGAAAGATCAGAACCAAAAAGATATGGAGAGGAAGGAAAGAAACGGTCAGATACTACTACTACTACTACTACTACTACTACTACTACTACTACTACTACTCTCACCAGGACGGGCGCAAGGGCGTGGGCGAAGGCACAGTAGCGGGCGCGTTCCTCGGTCAGGGCATTGCGCACCGCCGTTCGCTCCACCTCTTCTAGGGCGCCGAAGCGAGCTCGGAGATCCACCACTGTTGACTCGAGCACCTGCAGAAGGGAGGAATATGAGGTAGGAGGAGATGAAGGAGGAGGAAAAGACGGAGAAAGAGAAGGATATGAAGGAGGAGAAAGAAGAACGAGGATAAGAAGAACAAGAAGAAACAGGAGATGAGGTTGGAGATGACGGAGGAGGTAAAGACGGAGAAAGAGAAGGATATGAAGGAGGAGGAAGAAGAACGAGGATAAGAAGAACAAGAAGAAATAGGAGATGAAGGAGGAGGAAACGGAGAAAGAGAATGATAAGGAGGAGGAAGAATGATAACAAGAACAAGAACAAGAAGAAATAGGAGCAGATGGAGGAGAAGGAGGAAGAAGAACGAGGTTAACAAGAACGAGAACAAGAAGAAATAGGAATATGGAGATGGAGAAGGAGGAGGAGAAGGAGGAGGAAAAGAAGCAGAAAGAGGGAGAGAACAAGAAGATAGACTGATAGATAGATAGATAGATAGACAAACAGAATGATAGATACGCAGGTCTTCACAAAAATCATTACAATAGACAAATCGTTGAAGAAAAAGCCACATTCACGGTCCATATATTAACTCAGTAACCCACAAAAGCCAAGCCAATCATGTATACCAATAGAAAACGTTAACCTTATACATATTCTTATTCATTAATACATCGAAACTCTCCCCGGGTTCCGTATTGTGGCATTTGACAACAGAAGTACGTAAGCCTATGACATCAGCGTTGACCTTTACTAGGCTACGTTCGAGGAAGTTAATTGTTGTTCCATTCACCGTTCCAGAGAGAGAGAGAGAGAGAGAGAGTCGACTGTGGCATTTTAACTCTTCGAAAAACTTTATTTGAGGCCTAATGGAACAGGAAGATGAGGAAGAACAAGAATGAGAAGGAGAGAAAGAAGAAAGAAAAAGTGGGGAATGGAGGAGGAGAACGAGGAAGAGGAGGAGGAGGAAGAGCAAGAAGAACAAGAAAATGAGAAGAAAATTTGGGAGATAGAGAAGGAGGAAGAGGAGGAGGAGAAGGAGGAGGAAGAACATGAATGCGAATAGGAAGAAGAAAAAGGAGGAGGACGAAGAGGACGAAGAAGAAGAGGAGGACGAAGAGGACGAAGAAGAAGAGGAGGAGGACGAAAAGGACGAAGAAGAAGAGGAGGAGGACGAAGAGGACGAAGAAAAAGAGGAGGACGAAGAGGACGAAGAAGAAGAGGAGGAGGACGAAGAGGAGGAGGACGAAGAGGACGAAGAAGAAGAGGAGGAGGACGAAGAAGCAGAGGACGAGGAAGCATTTTAAAGAGTTCTTCTCATTACCTTATTAAGCTCGGAGCTCTTCCCCGCTTTCTTCGCCTTCTTCTGCAGTCTGGCGGCGTTCTCAGCCCTCTTTTTGATCTCCGAGCGGGCCTTCTTGTATTCTGCGAAGTCGAAGAAAGGAAGGAGAGAAAGGAAACAAAGAATTAATGGAACGATCGCTTGTTCTTTTTCGGCCAGCGGTATACTTTTGTGGTTCCTGACTTTACCGTTGTTGTTTATATTTTCGTTCTTCTTTTGTTTGTCTAAAAAATATATATTATCAAGAGGAGGAGAAGCTGGAGGAGGAAGAGGAAGAAGATAGAGATGATAGGGAAAGAGGAAGAAGAGGAGGAGGAGAAGGTTACCACGCTTCCTCTCCTTCTTCTCTCACGAAAACCCCCAAAAACAATAAAAAAGAAATTACCGGTGATCAGAGAGAGAGAGAGAGAGAGAGAGAGTATACCTTTCGTGTGATCCTTGTCCAGTGCATGTTGAGAGCGGCGCCACTCCTCCACTCTCTCCTGAAGGGGCAGCACCACGCACTCCACCAGGGCGCTGCACACACACACACACACACACACACACACACACACACAGAGGGAAGTAGTTGGTTAGTTTGGATATATGGGATGACATTATAATCACTACTACTACTGCTACTACTACTACTACTACTACGACTACTACTACTACTACTACTACTACTACTACTACTACTCCCTCCCTCCCTCCTCTATTCTTTTTTCTCCCCTCTCCTCCTTCCTCCTCCTCCTCCTTTCCCTCTCCTTCTTTCCTTTTCCATTTTCCTCCTCCTCCTCCTCCTCCTCCTACTACTACTACTACTACTACTACTTAATAATAATAATAATAATAATAATAATAATAATAATAATAATAATAATAATAATAATCGTATGCTTATAATAATACGTACACAAGTAGTTGACTAGCTTAAGATAACATCATTAATAATAAAATCACTAACAATATTACTACTACTATATAATAATAGATAATAATAATAGTAATAATAAAATGCACGAGTCTAGCAAATGATCTGACCGTGGTGAATGAGAGGTCAGTCACGTGAGAGAAAGAGAGAGAGAAAACCACACAGGCCCTTCTCCGTTCTCACATTTCTCTCTCTCTCTCTCTCTTTGTGTCAAGACCGCAAAACTTCACACAAAACAATCTCCTTAAAAAATATCTATAGCCTATTCAAGCTCTTGCTATTCCCCTTAAATTCTTCCCTTTGCTATAAAACGGAGGAATATTCATGTTAACTAACCTGGTGAGCGCTCTGACTCGACTCTCGACAGCTCGGTGGCGCAGACAGATTCGGGTCAGCGCCGCGCCCACCTCCTTCGTCGCTCCTGCCGGGGAAAGAGAAAGAATAGGAGTGTTAAAAGATGCATTGGGGTACTGTTGCTTCATACTTTGCCACTGAAAAAGAAAGAATGGAGGCAGTTCCAGAGTTTGTCGGTCAAAGTGGTGAAAGAGTTAAGGTTACGATCTCTTGCATAAGGAAGTGGGACAGCGTAAGGATTGGATGGATGTGCTTGAGTAGACAGTTGAAAAAAAAAATGGAAGGAATTAAAAGTCGATTCGAGAGTTTATCAATGAAAGTGGTGAAAGAGTCAAGGTTACGATCTCTTGCATAAGGAAGTGGGACAGCGTAAGGATTGGATGGATGTGCGCTTGAATACAGTTGAAAAAAAAAGGTAGAAGGAATTAAAAGTCGGTTCCAGAGTTTATCAGTGAAAGTGGTGAAAGAGTCAAGGTTGCGAACTCTTGCATAATGAAGTGGGACAGCATAGGGAGGGAGGGATGTGCTTGAGTAGACAGTTGAAAAAAAAAAGTAGAAGGAATTAAAAGTCGATTCCAGAGTTTATCAGTGAAAGTGGTGAAAGAGTTTAGGTTGTGAACTCTTGCATAAGGAAGTGGGGCACTGTAGGGAAGGAGGGATGTGCTTGAGTAGACAGTTGAGTGTGTGTTTGTGTGAGTGTACTAAGTGTATGTGTATTGAAAAAATGGATATAGATTGATTGATAGATAAATAGATAGATAGATAGATAGATTCCTCCCTCTTTCTCTAAAAACTCTTGTCTGACTTTTCCTCCTCGTCAATTCCTTCCCCAAGTCGTTCCATTTCCATTTCCTGACAAAACTACCTACCTGCTAACTCTCTCTCTCTCTCTCTCTCGACGTATGGTAGGGAAGGAGTAGAATTCCGTGGTTGTTCCTTTTTATCATCCAATTTTTATTCTCTTCTTGTAATTCTATATATAAATCCCTTCTCTCCCCCCCCCCCCTCTCTCTCTCTCTCTCTCTCTCTCTCTCGCCCAAGAAGAAGCATCATTCCCCCAACCAAGTCTCTATTGATCTTTTGGCTGGCTCACCACCCCGCCCACGCACCCTCCCTTTCCCTCTCTCTCCCCTCTCTCTCTCTCTCTCCTCTCTTTCCCTCTTCCATACCGCCCCGGGGAAGGTGAAAGAAGAGAAAACTAACACACAGACACACATACACACACCCAGACACGAGGAGCAAAGCCAGGAAATTTAAAAAAGGAAAGATGAATCAATGTGGTGAGATCTTCAAGTTGTATTGTGGATCGGGATGCAAGACAAAGGTTCGCAAGCTCATACATTGCAGGGTTTAAACACACCCATACGCCCACACCCACGTTGAATAAGGCTTTCGTAGAGGCTGTTTTAGCTAGTATTGCCTAGGGGTAGTTTGATAAGGCTTTCTCTGTACCGTGAACTTGAGAAAACACACTCATAAGAATCCGAGTAGCTTCCTTTGTTGTGACCTTTGAAATGTTTGTTATTTCTTCAGGGCTTTACATACACACATTGGATAAGGCTTTCGTAGAGGCTGTGTTAGTTAGCATTGCCTAGGGATAGTTTGATAAGGCTTTCTCTGTACCGTGAACTTGAGAAAACACACTCTTGAGAATCCGAGTAGCTTCCTTTGTTGTGACCTTTGAAATGTTGGTTATTTCTACAGAGCATTACACACATACATTGGAAAAGGCTTTCGTTGAGTTGGTTTAGTTAGTATTGCCTAGGGGTAGTTTGATAAGGCTTTCTCTGTACCGTGAACTTGAGAAAACACACTCTTGAGAATCCGAGTAGCTTCCTTTGTTGTGACCTTTGAAATGTTTGTTATTTCTTCAGGGCTTTACATACACACATTGGATAAGGCTTTCGTAGAGGCTGTGTTAGTTAGCATTGCCTAGGGATGGTTTGATAAGGCGTTCTCTGTACCGTGAACTTGAGAAAACACACTCTTGAGAATCCGAGTAGCTTCCTTTGTTGTGACCTTTGAAATGTTTGTTATTTCTACAGAGCATTACACACATACGTTAAATAAGGCTTTCGTAGAGGCTGTGTTAGTTAGTATTGACAGGAAGGAAGAAAAGAAAGAGGAAGAAGAAGAGGAGAAGGATGAGAAGCTGGAGGAGGAGGAAGAAGAGCAAGATAAAGAACAAGAAGAACGAGAAGACAAAGATGCGGAGACGAAGAAGAAGGAAGAAAAGAAAAAGGAGAAAGAAGAAGAGGAGCAGAAGGATGAGGAGGTGGAGGAGGAAGAAGAGCAAGGTGAAGAACAAAAGAACAATAAGAACGAGAAGACAAAGATGTGGAGACGAAGAAGGAAGAAAAGAAAGAAAAAGAAAATAAGGAAAAGGAGCCATAGGAAGTTCCATGAGCCAAGTGGTAGCTGGACAAGGATTCTGCTGTACCGTGAACGTGAAAAAACACACTCAGGAGAACTCCTTTGTTGTGGGCTTTGGAAATTGCTGTTGTTGGGAGCCGAAAGAGTCTGAGGAAAGGAAACAAAGGAAGGGACAAGAAAACCGAGGACAAGGCGGTGAAAATACGCTTAAAAGACACTGCAAGGAAAATAATTACTGTAAAGAAGAAGAAACCGTAATGGCGATGCTAGAAATGAAGGTTTGAAGGAAAGATTTGAATGGCAGACAGAGGACGGGACAAGACCGATGGCAAGGCGGTGAAAATGGGTTTAAAAATGACACTGCAAGGAAAATAATTACTGTAAAGAGGAAGAAACCGTAGTGGCGATGCTAAAAGATATGAAGAAAAGGAAGAACAGAAGGAAGAAAGGACGGAAAGACGGAAGTAAAGAAAAAAAATGAAAAATGAGGAAAATGAGAGAATTGAGTG